>NC_068362.1:51423971-51720199 GCF_020536995.1 Dreissena polymorpha
GATGGTTTGTCATTACATCTTATGTTTATGATGGATTTTTATTACATAATATGTGTATCCTGATTTTCTCATTTCATCATATGCGTATGACGGGTTTGTCATTACACCATATGCGTATGATGAGTTTGTACTTACATTCCATGGGTATGATGAGTTTGTCATTTTATTATATGTGTATGTTAAGTTTGTCATTACATCATCTGCGTATGATGGGTTTGTCATTTTATCATGGGTTTGTCATTACATCATATGTGTATGATGGGTTTGTCATTACATCATATGTGTTTGATGGATTTGTCATAACATCATATGTGTATGATGGGTTTGTCATTACATCATATGTGTATGATGTGTTTGTAATAACATCATATATGTATGATGAGTTTGTCATTACATCATATTTGTATGATAAGTATGTAATTACATCATACTAGTATGTGTATGATGAGTTTGTAATTACATCAAATGTTTGTGATTGGTTTGGCATTACATCATATGTATGTGATTTGTTTGTCCTTACATCATATGTGTATGATGGGTTTTGTATAACATCATATGTGTATGATGGGTTTGTCATTTCATCATATGTGTATGATGGGTTTGTCATTACATCATATGGTAATGATTGTTTCGTCATTACATCATATTTGTAGGATGCGTTTGTCATTACATCATATGTGAATGATGGGTTTGGTATTACATCATATATGTATGATGGGTTTGTCATTTCATCATATGTGTATGATGGATTTGTCATTTCATCCTATGTGTATGATGTTTTTTTTCATTTTTCATTACATCATATGTGTATGATGCGTTTGTCATTTCCTCCTATTTATATGAAGTGTTTGTCATTAAATCATATGTATGTGATGGGGTTTTTTATTACATCATATGTGTATGATGTTTGAACCAACATGTGAGGTCCAATATTGCATATGAAAAGAGTTTTATATAGAACGAATTCTCCGTAGAACGCGATATGACAATATCAACTTCGCAAATTCGCATTGCGTTTTCATATGTTCAGTCATGTCATATTATTTCTCTATTTAATGTTTTATTATACAACATATAATTGCATTACGCAAAAAGGTAAATTAGGATATGTGCAGATTAAAGGTCACAACCACAACGTGGAGATATATTAGTAAGTGAAAACGCTACAAACTATAATTACCAATTATATTATAGGCTCAATGTCCGATCTGAAATTCCGTTCGATTGAAAATATTGGATTTTTATTATAATATGGGCAGTATTGAAAGGTAAATGGTTAAGGCATTTTTATACGTAGCACGCATGCTGTGCGTATTTGGACTATTGCTGGCGAATTTGTATGTTACTGTATTATCATTCTCTTCTCATGCACATCCGAATTTGGTGGTTTACTAGTCAGTTCGCAAGGAGGATGACTTTCGTACAAACTGTACATATTATTGTTTGCAATACGAACTTCGTCTTTATTTTTACAGTGACAATCAGGAGCTCGGCATAAAAATAACATGGGTCATGTTGTTAATACGTATATGTTTATCGTTTGAAATAGTTTGTGGACACTTTACCTTCGTGGCATTATACAACAAATAGTGCACATACCACAATTATTTATATAAATGTCATACTAAATGTAATGTCCAGGAGACGTGTTCACATATGTTCGTTTTTTAAAAATTGCATTAAAAGTTTGTATTACAACAACTATAATACTTATTTGGAAAAGTCTAAAATAATTAAAAACCATGAGGCAAAGTGAAATAAATATATGACCTGCATTGGTTTCAAACCCTAAACCTTCGAAATGAAAGACCAACCCGAAACCTCTTAATTATACCGACTTTTGGAAATTAAATATTAAGATTTTTTTAGCAAACTGTTGATAAAACGTTACAAACGCTTTTTAAATGTAATTTTAATCAATAAACTATATTACATGTCCTAGTCAATACTGTTATTTCGTCTGTCTGAAAATGCAAAATTCCTTATCCGAAATCTATTACATTTTTTTGAAAATTCTAATCATGGCAAATTATATAATTTCCCAAACTTACCCGTCTGCGCATATGCAGCCGGAATGTGACGTGAATATCTGGATCTCGCGATCTTGACTTATTTTAGTAAAAATCGCGATTACACGATACAAAATCAAGAGGTTAATATCGTGATCTCGTATCGGTGTGTCGCCTTCTCGCATCCTATTCTCGTAATCATCATATCGTGCTTTTGCCAATGTAATACAGGGGTCGACAATCAAAACCAACGTGGGTTCAAGTGATACAGCATATTAATGACATAAACATCTAAATTCAAAGTGTCTTCTGTTTCAAACATCAAAAATAAAGCAATCATCAGTAAGACACACAAAATAACGATACACTTATTATGCATATCACGGAAACGCATTACTTGAAAATACAACAACATCATTACACTTCATAAGCGGTCGACAACCACTGTAAATAATATAATACAAACTGAATGTTATCAATACCATGTACAGCAAATAGTTCACTAATCTAGGGAACGCTGGGTATACTACGTGTATACGATTTTCGGAGAATGTTAAAGCGATTAAAGGCCCGTCAGGATTTTAAGATCTGGAAATGCTGTAATTGTTCAACGTTATTTGTAAATGTGTTGCATCAGCACGTTAATGTAAACTGATATCTAAACACTACTGTATCAAACAGAGTGTAGTAAACAACTGCTTACAAGCTGTTACATGAAACTGACCTTTTGTGTATTAAATTATTAATGTATTTAAATAATGTTACGCCGAATTTATTACTTTTTGAACTTATTTCAAATTAATTAAATTCAACACGCACTTATTATATTTTATTTAGATGGTTACCTCCAACCTTTACTAAACTATCATTTTTTAAATGTCATCTCGCTATAATGGCAATGGACAATTAATTACGCGTTGAGTGGAGTTATAGACGCATTGTATTGTCCGATAAATACGAGCAATACGATAAATACGAGAAATACCCATGATTGTTGGAATGTAACAATGTATTGAATATAGTTTGTTGATCATTAATCATAGCCATTTAATGCAAAATTCATATCTATTATGAACGCAGAATGTATACGGGTGCTGAGATTAATCGAATTTCATAAATGTAATCTGAAACGATAATTCAGTGTTACTTTGACATAGGATACTAGAATTTGCTTTTGCCGCGAATATTCATACTGTAAACACCATTCATAATTGTGTGGTATTCGACATTGGAACCAGTATGAGCGCTTTTAAAGTAAATGTAAGCTGCTATTTATTATTAAAAAAAGAGCTTCAATATCGGCATTTTTAAGTATGTTTTCGTCGTTTGCAAAAGACGGACTTTTTGGAAATAAAACTCTTAAACCACTGTAAATAATCCAGTGCAGTGGTATGTATGTATTAAAATGCAATCTTTGAAAAACATAAAACCCATGTCCATAATCAATGGGATTGATGAGCTGAATATGTTGAAACGGCACAATTTGCGAAAGATTTTATGCTGATAAAGGTTTTGTGACAATACCAAAAATCTGGAATGCTATCAGTATAAACCATGATCGATTAGGTGTGGTTTTGAGCATCAGTCGCTGTACCTATGGAATTCAAGAGGATTAGGCATTATGAACACATCCGGAATCAACACGTGATAGAGACGTTTGTGAAACAAACGATGCACTCAATACAAATGTCTTAGATAGTTATATAATCACGAAATGGCTCTATTAATAAGTACATAGTTGTCGTCATGAAACAAACACTAATACAATGATATCAGGTGTTTTTATGGTGAAGATAGTCGGCATGTTCTCAGCCTTACCGTCCTTTAGGAAGTACCATATGGTTTAAAGAAGCCATTCCTAAATAAAATAACGGGGTTCAAACATAATTCTGCAATATGGTAACACATTTCGTAAACTCTTTTTATCGGGAATGTAAACGGGTTTCTACCGAATTTAAGTAATGTATTTTGCCGAAATGTCGAACTCATATTTCCTTGTTCGTTTCATTTGGTTAACATGTGTCACATTGCCTAACGCGCGACTAGTTGTTACATATATAGCGATAGGTACAGTATGAAAACATACGACAGAGTGACAAAAGACATGAGACGTCGTTTGTAAGATTAATCCGTATGATAGTATCATTGCATTCTTCTCAAATGCACACAGAGCATTTGAAACAAACGACAAATCTGAGTTGCATTCCATCGGTCTGTCCCTCGTTACTCAACTATGTTTAACAGTACTTTGTGCTTTAATCATAAGGTACTGCTTTCAGTTTCTCTAATTACTTTTGTGAATTATTACGGGCGTGTTTACACGTCTATAATTGTTTAATTGTCATTTCCTGACAACGTCACGTTCGCATGTTTGTTCGCAAAGTCTAGTCGCTCTGTTTTATCTTGACGTTGTTTTTAGGAATGTTTGTCTCGCGTTTCAACACAGTGGAATGGGGTTCATTTTGCACCTGTTTTCTTGATCCATGCATTGCCTGTTGTTATGTTGCTATCAGCAAACCGTTGGCTTCGTTCAGCATATTCCTCACTTCGCGCAAGTATAGTTTATTCGATGAGAACGAATACGGTCGAACTGGATCTGCAACTGAAAACGAATTATGTTTCCGGAAACTTCGTGTTCCCCACAAGATCATATAGCGAGGACTCTTACCGGTATTCTGTACCATTTTGTGGAAGTGTATCATAAGATTATTGTTTAACATCCCTTGGTCATATTCATAAAATGGGAACATTGAAACTGTATAACCCGGTTATCGCTTTAATTCTGCCTTAATTGATTTTATTGTGATCTTATCAAAAGCACTGTGGCAAATAAATCATATCATGCTGTATTTTATTTATCAAAATTCACTGACGATGACGCTCTCGCACTAATAATCAAGAAGGTAATAATACCCCCCTCACAACAACAAAAAACAAAAACAACAACAACAACAACAAACTACAACAGCAAACAAAACAACAAAAAACACACACATATACAGTTAAACATCCTTATTATAATCAACGAGTTTATAACCTCATATATCAACTCCAGCAATATAACCTTTCGCATGCAGCCGTCTATACTAATTATCTCCTATAAATCTGTTTCGTCTAGCGCGGTCGGAAGCTGTAAACAAGATATTTCATAGTGAATCAATTGCTTTGATCTTGTGTTATAGCGTATTCTCGGGTATTATCTTATTAACCTATTATAATTAATCGTTGGTCGTGTTTGCCTCGTCAATCCGAAGATTTGACAAAGGAAAACATTAAAATGTATGTAAGCCAAACTACAATAATTTGAGCAAACCCATTTTTACGATATCATATTTTCATTTATCTTTGTACCAATATGTTCAATATAATACCACGCATGGTCAAACCCGGATTTAAATCACAGTTTAAAAATAAAATCTAAATACAACGGCTCTGTGTTATTTATGTTAATCTCTCTGTATCATTTCAATTGAGAGTGCAGTTGGGGCCTAATCGTAAACACCACCCCACCAATATTACCAATTTATTTTACAAGCAGTGGTAAAATAGCATATTTATGTGAATAAATTTGTAAAAGAGGCGGCTTAATATATGAAAAAGTATTATTGAACATGTTTTGAGTATAAATAAATGCACTCGAAATGTAAACATAATTTAACGTTGATTGGGCAACTGTAAAACATATTCCCAAGTATGAATTATTCTCACGGAAAGACGGCGACTCTTTGGGAGCAACACTCAACAAGTATTTCACAACGTTAAAAATCTAATACAATAACAGAAAAACACAACTGCACTACATTTTGTTCCGCAACCGGTGTTTTTCTCTTCGGAATTCGATAAAGAGATATTTAGTCTTTTACACACACAAGCAACCTTTGTACCTTTCGAAATAACCATAAATTGTCTCATTCAAATAAGAAGTATACTATGTAGACAATTTCTTAAATACTTATATATTCGGGGATAATTGGTTAGGAAAACAAATATGAGATAACTTGACATTAATCGTTAGGAGAAGTAAAGCAGCAGTGCAGTAAGTAGTCATGTTCCTAAACGAATATGAAATAAATAACACATACAACTACACGAAAAGTTCATGCACTTGGTATGGTAAATGTTTCACATGTGTGTCAGTAAGACTGGACTCTCTTACTAGGCTTGAAGTTAAGAAGGTAATTGGCATGCAATAGTTTTTTTGTTACTAAGAGCCGTTATAATTTTGCGTAACGTTAGCTATTATACAAACAAAATCATCACTTTGATAGCACATCAGTATACTATCAACGGTTTTGATAAAAGGAACTCATACATACATATTGATAGCATGAAGATGAATTACCGCAGACCTTAGAGCGAATGAAAACCTACGCACTTTATGCTGAATGCGTGAATGTCCTTACTGCGAGCTTTAGGTACCATGGAAGATATTGTTGTTTGAATGTCAGTTAATATACAATATAAGTTTTGCACTCATCACGAACATTTCATCTCAATTGAACATCGGCTAACAACGAAATCTCGGAAATCTGGTAAAAAAACCAGCGTTTAAATCAAAGTCCTAGATAATAATAAATTGAAAAACAATCACACTCACGCACGCAAGCACGCATATACACGCGCACACGCACGCACGCAAACACACAGACAGACAGACAACATCAATACATAACTTAATGTCCACGACCAGTACACAAACTTTTTTTCTGTTGGGGTCGATGGAAACGTCATTTTGTTCAAAGCAATTGTTGTATTGTTAAATGATTTTCCGTTTAATCTGTAATATGCAGGTTGTGATCTTGTTCCTACAAAATGATTCTTAATGCATGAATATTCAAACCTTGACTGTCTTAAACGTACAAAATTAACATCGGTGTGTCCAAATAGAAATATATTCAGTCACTTTGTCAATATATTAAGTCTATATGTCATTGTATTGGATCTTGTGTCAATATATTATGTCAAACCACCCTTATATTGAGTCAACAAATCCATATATCATGTCAATGTTACCTTACATTATGTCAATACTCAATTATAGGAGGTGCATTTGTCAATATATTGTGTCAAACCATCCATGTATTTGCAGTGTTATCAGCATAGTTCATTTGTAATTCTTTGAATATCTTATATTTTTGGTCGTAAACAGCTGTGATATTATATGAAAAGGGTAGGAGGTTACTAATCTGAAATAAGTATTTTAAGAATCTAAATTAAGTGAATTTGATATATATTTTCATATGGCACGACGGCTGTCAATATACTTACTTCACATATGCTATGCACATATTTGGATAGGCATCGTATAAAGTCGCGCTGTGATGTATGTTCCTTCAATGTTATCGATAACTTTTACCTTGTACCTGCGCGCACCATGATATTGTGAGAAACGTAGTTTTGACGTTTTATTACGTGAATCAAATTTAGTTCAACTAAATATATGAAGTCAAAGCTTTTCGCACGACACAATAAAACTCGCCCGTTCTTAAATAACTGTCAATCTGAGTGTAACACAGTGAATGTTCTTGTTTTAAATTTTCTGAAACGAGATAATCATATGTGTGCGTTGGGGTTGATTGCGTATTTGTTTTATACTAGAACTTCATGGAATTTAAAAAAATCATGGTATTTTTATTCCATTTTCTTGAATGACAAGTTTCTCAAGTAAGTGAGAAACTTCTTTACTTGACTATGATCATACCAACACATGTGCACTTTTATACACTTACTCTAAAGTTTATATTTCACTAAGAAAATGAAACAGATACATTTATTTGTGTATTAAATATAATGTAATTGGGGTTCCAATAACATTGTACAATATATCAACGTAAGCATCATTGATACAGGTAAGATTATTGAGTGATTAAAGGCGTAAAACATCTCACATCTATCGCAGAAATAACTTTTCATTATCAATTTGGTATGTTATGACGGCATATAATGCGCATGTGTCGACAGGTGGTGTTGACTGAAGCCCAGATGGGTTATGGGGTTATTTTTTCTTGCTATGATGTGAACTGAGTGCTTTCCACTTTGTGTGCAATATTAATAGATACATGATAAGGGATCCATAATATTTCTGAATTTGCATTTGAGATCGTTATCTTCCCAATGATGTCTTAAGAAATATAACTTTATTAATTAGTGTTATCCAAATGAGAGACGTGTTTTATCTATGAAACGTGATCAACTGCCAACAGACAGGCCGACTCAACCCAAAATACAACAATGCTTACAATTTTTGTCACCGTCTTGAAACGTTCCATGCTAATGATTTTGTTTACATTATTCCTAAGAACAAATTTGTTTTTTAGTACAAATTTGTCAATCAACAGACATGTAAATGGACAAAACTTTGGCGTCAAACCGTTTTCTTCGGCCGTCATTTGATGTAAACCACCTATAGTAGGTATGCTATCCATGCTATTTCCCATTATTTATTTTTATTTTTATCATCATTATTATTGTTTGGATGTGCTTAAGAATACTGGCGACAAACTTAGATAGTGATGTGATGATAACAAATGAGATTGAACAAATACGTCTGGAAATTAGCTTCATTATGAGTGTTTGTATTTGATTTCATAACGTTCCATATTTATAAGATAGTGATTAAGCAGAATTTTTCATTAGCGGAGTTTCTGATTGATTTTTTTAAAACAAATATGCATCTCCTTTATGATAAAAGCCGATTGATAATTTTTTTGGCATGCAGTCTGGTTTCAATTCTGAGGACACACAACAACGAACTGCAAGACATTTCAAATTATTCGAATCAATATTTTCACATTAATTTAACACTCACATGTATATGCTTATTTTTAGATGGTACCGATGACCTCCAACGTTTACTAAACTAGCTTTTTTAATGTCATCTCGCTATCATTGAAATGGAAAATTAATTACGCGTTGAGCTGAGTTATAGACGCATTATACTGTACGATAAAAACCCATGATTGTTGGAATGTAACAATGTATTGAATTTATTGTGTCGTTCATTTATTATAGCCATCTTATGTGAAATTCATACCTATTATGTGAACGCAGAATGTATACAGGTAAAGAGATTCATTCAATGTCATAAGTATAATCTGAGACGATAATTCAGTGCTACTTTAACAGAGGATACGATAATTAGCTTTGTGCGGCAGTTATTCAAAATGCACACACCATTCATCATTTTGAGGCATTCGACATTGGGAACAAGTATAAGCGCTTTGAAGTGCATGTAAGTTTCTTTTTATTTAAAAATGAAAGAATTTGAATACTGACACCATTAAAGTTTGTTTTAGTCGTTTGCAAAAGACGGACTATTTTGAAATAAAAACTGTAAATAATCAGTTTTAATTGATGTTATTGTGAACTTATTTAAAGCACTGTTGCATATAAATCATATCATGCTTTACTTTACTTCTCAAAAATCACTAACGATGACGCTCTCGCTCAAATAATCAAAAAGGTATTCATACCCCCCGCAAAAAAAAATAAATAAATAAAACACACAAAAAAATTAAAAAAACAACAATGACAACAACAAAACACACACACATACAACAAAACATCGAAATTATCATCAAAGAGTTTATAACGTCATATATCAGCTCCAGCAATATTACCTTCCGCATGCGGCCGTCTAAACTAATTACCTCCGATAAATCTGTTTCGTCAAGCGCGGTCGGAGGCTGTAGGCAAGGTATGTCATAGTGAATCAACCGCTTTGAGCTTGTGTTTTAGCGTAATATGGTTAATATCTTATTATCCCCACGCTTTTAAAAGAGTTCTGTCCGTTTGTCCTGGCCACTATCTAGTCCTACACTATAAGCATTAGAACCTTGACACTTACACACATGGTAGCTATGAGCATATGTGCGACGATGCACTATTTGGAATTTTGCTCTGACCCCTGGGTGAAAAGTTATGGGGGATAAATAGGGTAAATTGAGGACATTTTTTCACTCATTCTACTAACAACATGCGACGCACATGATAATTACTTTTGACCCAGGTGTCAGATCAAAATTACAAAAAGTGCAACACGGTCTATCTCGACCATCCATTCCCACATTTCCCAGCCCCGGGGCCATTTATCAGGTAAAGGCAGCTTGGTTCCCGTCCTCTTTCAAATTTATCGAGAGATCCACGAGTACTATTTCCCGTACCCCCAATTTTTTGTTCGTTACCAATTTTCGTCCGTACCCATTTTTTCGTACCCAAATTTGTTTTTGTAATACCCACATGTTTTTTCGTACCCCAATTTTCCCGTACACCAAAACTTTTTTTTGTACCAATACATTTATCGTACCAAATTTTTTGACCCATGTTTTTGTATCGTACTAAAAAAAAATTTGTTCCCGAATTTTTTTTTGTACCCAAATTTTTTTCATAACCAAATTTTTCTCGAGATCAAATTTTTTCGTACCCAAATTTTGTTGTGTACCCAAATTTTTTTTCGGTATCAAATTTGTTTTTTCGTTCAAATTTTTTTTCGTTGTAGACAAATTTTTGTTCGTGCCCAATTTTTTTTTACCCAATTTTTGTTCTGCATAATTCTTTCGTACCCAAAATTTTCGTACCCAAATTTGTTTTCGTACCCAAAATTGTCGTACCCACAAACACAATTGTGGTGATGTAGATACACTTAAATTGATGCTTTTATATCCTTCCTCTTCAAAAGCATCGTCACACCAGTACTGTCAGTACTTAAATTCTTATTTTTCATTGATTATGCCCACGCTCCGCATAGGAGCGGGGGGATTATGTGGTTATCGCCGCCGTCTGTCCGTCCGTCCGTTCGTCCTGGCCACTTTCTCCTCCTACACTTTTAGCAATAGAACCTTGAAACTTAAACACATGGTAGCTATGAGCATATGTGCGACAGTGCACCATTTGGAATTTTGATCTGACCCCTTGGTCAAAAGTAATGGGAGTTGGGTTGGGGACGGGTCAGAGATTTTCACGCATGTGTTAGGTTATTTTACATTTACTTCTTCATTTCTACACTGATTTACTTCAAATTGATAATGAACATCTCTTAAAACAATACGGTCAATCTCAACTATGCATGCATGGCCCCATAACCAACCCTGGGGCGACCCGCCCACATAGCCCACCCAAAATTTTTATTTTAAAATAACTTTTCATTTATTCACCAATTTACTTCAAATTAATACTGAACATCTCTTATGACAACACGGTCTATCAGGACCATCCATGTCCACATTACCCAACCCGGGGCCTCACCAACATTGGCCTTGCCTACCCAAAATTGTCTTTTAATAAAACATCTATACGGCGTGGGGTACGCGTCGGTCTCTGCCGCGCCACTTCTACTTAATATATTATAGTTATTCATAGGTCGTGCTTGCTTCGTCAATCCGACGATTTTGCAAAGGCAAATATTAAAATGTATACTAATATTGTAATCCAAACTAAAATAATTAGATCTACCCATGTTTACGATCTCCTATTCCTATTTATACTCGTACCAATTTATTCAATATAATACCACCTATGGTCGTACCCTGATTTTAACCACAGTTTACAAGTTATATCTAAATTCAACGGCTATGTGTTATATATGTTAATCTCACTGTAACAGTTTATTGAGAGTGCAGTGGGGGCCAAATGGAAACCAGCACATAAGCAATATTACCATTTTATTTTACAAGCAGTGGTAAAATACCATATGGTTGTTAATGAAATTGTAAAAGATGCGGTTAAATATCATAAAGCATTATGTAACATGTTTTGATTGCAAGTAAATGCACCCAACATGTAAACATAATATAACGCTGGTTGGACGACTGTGAAATAAATTCCCAACTATTAAGTATTCTCACGGAAAGACGGCGACTCTTAGAGAGCAGAAATCGACTCGTATTTCACAACGTTAGAAATCTAAAACAATATCATAAATACACAACTGTACTACAGATTGTTCCGCAAGCGGTTTTGTTCTCTTAGGAATGCGGCAAAGAGATATTTAATCATTAACCAACACTTTAACCTATTGATAGAATAAAAAAGTGTGTCATTCAAATACGCAATATACTAAGAAGATAATTGCTTAAATCCTTATATATTCGGGGATAATTTGTTGCGGAAAGCAATATGAGAGACATTGACATTAATCGTTAGCAGAAGTACGGCAGCAGTGCATTCAGTTCCTAAACGAATAATTATGAAATAAATAGCACATAAAAATACACGAAAACCTCATGCGCTTGCAATAGTATGTTTCAAATGTGTATCAGTAGGACTTGACTCTCTTGTTGGGCTGACGTTAAGAAAAAACGTTCAACGTGTTATTTAAATTAAGTTTTCTATAGTTCTTTTTGTAATTAAGAACCGTTATAATTTTGAGTAAGTTGTGCAATATACAAATAAAATTATTAATTTGATTGTACGTCAGTACACTATGCAATGATTTTGATAAAACGAACTTCCCAATGTATGTATAATATATAAAAAATTATTCTTAATTGAAGAACGAAATCTCTGCAATATGGATAGACAGCCCAGCGTAACAATCACACTAACGCGCGCACGCAAACACACGTACACACAACATATCAAGCTTTAACTTAATGTTAATAACAAGCTGTACAACTTTAGTCCTTTTTTTCAAAGCAAATGTTGTATCATTTAATTAGTATCCATTTATTCTGTTATGTGCAAGTGATGATTTGTTTTTTTGTTCTTACAAAATGATTGTTATTGCATAATGCCCATCGCTGTGCATATACATATTTATGCTTGCAGGGTACACCAGCTAAGAATTCGTTTCAACTAGACAGGCAAAATACAGTAACGCCCAAGTGAGAATTGACATTTATTGCACTGCAAGTCAACTTCCAACATATAAACTTCAAAAATGGAGTAAATGATTAATAAATCTGTAATTGCTATTGTGTATCTATCATCAAAAATGTAATAAACTTCCTTGGTTATTTACATTATGATTTGTTAAAATGTTTTGAATTTTAACAATAGTGTACAAATAAGTTATATGATACTTGCATACAATTTCTATCAAATGAAGACCTATATTTATTATTTTTATTCTCAACAGACCGTCCTTATTATATATTTTCTAAAACTTTGATTATTTGCGAGATATAACTTTGATTATTTTATTAGAGAAAAGCAAAGTACACAATAGATTAAGGGTTTGGTCGATACACGTGCTATGTTCAATAGAATAAAAATGATATAACCGGCCGCCAACAAGCAATACGCCATAGATATTGCAGTAATGAGCAATGTTTCCTATAATTAACGGAAGTTTATCAGATACATATTGTCTGGTTACATTATCATAAGTAAATTCCAATATTACAATTCAATAATGTATTTGCAATGAATCTTACACAGTGAATGATTGTTCTTGTTTTAAATTTTCTGAAACGGGAAAATCATATGTGTGCGTTGTGGTTGATTGCGCATTTGCTTTATACTAGAACTACATACAATTAATATAAATCATGGTAATTTTTTCATGTTCTTGAATGACAAGTTTCTCAAGTACGTGAGAAACTTCTATACTTAAGTATATCATACCAACAAATGTGCACTGTTATACACTCACTCTAAAGTGTATATTTCACTAAGAAAAAGAAAGAGATAAATTTATATGTATATGAGTATTTAATATAATGTTATTGGGGTTCCAATAACATTGTTCAATATATCAACGTAAGCATCATGGATACAATTAAGATTAATGAGTGATTGAATGCGTAAAACATTTCACCTCTATCAAAGCAATATCATTTCATTATCAATTTGGTATGTTATGACGGCATATAATGCGCATGTGTCGACAGGTGGTGTTGACTGGAGCCCAGATGGGTTACAAGGTTTATGTGTCTTGCTATTATGTGAACTGAGTGCTTTCCACTTTGTGTGCAATATTAATAGATATAATGATTAGGGATCAATAATGTTTCTGAATTTGTATTTCAGCTCTTTAACTGTCAAATTGATGTCTTGGGAATTATAACTTTACAAATAAGTGTCATCAAAAGGAGAGAAACTACCAAAAAGTGTTTAATCTAGAACACGTGATCACCTGTCAACAGAAAGGACAACGCAACCTAAAATATAACAATACTTACAATTTGGGTCATCGTTTTGAAACGTTCCATGCAAATTATTGTGTTTTAAACAAGTTAACATCCACTCTAAATGTTCGATTACAGTATTTCTTAGAAGAAATTTTGTTGGAGTACAAGTGTGTTAATCAACAGACATTTAAATGGCAAGAACTCTGTTGTCAAACCATCATTTTCTTCGGCCATCCTTAGACGTTAAAGACCTCTAATAGTTATGATTTTAATGCTATTTACCATTATTTTTTTTATTTTTAACATCATTAGTATTCTTAGGATGTGCTAATGAACAATGACGCCAAACTTTGACAGTGATGTGATGATAACAAATGTGATTGAACAAACACGTCTTGAAATTAGCTTCTTTATTAGTGTTTGTTTTTGCGTTCATAACATTAAGTTTTTAGAAGATAGTGATTAGGCAGAACTTTTAATAAGTCGGGATTTTACTGTTCTTTAACAAATACGTATCTCATTTATGATAAAAGCCGATTGATTATTTTGGCATTTCACCATAGGTGTATGATGGGTTAGTAATTACATCATATGCATATGATGGTTTAAAGAGAAGCTTACTAAAGCTATTGATGTGGTAAGCAAGAACGAACGGTTAAAAATCTTTGAAGAAAAAAATGTACATGAGAGATCTTCTTGCGATTTGCTAACCGTTCTTTGAGGCAAGTTGGCAATTACTGACAATATAAATAAAACAGCCCGACAATGTACTTGATTAAAACTGTGTTTCAACACCTGGTACGTTCAATCCACAGTATTAGAGGCTTAAACCGGATGTTAAGGCTCAACAATCTGGACACTGCACACAGACAGTACTTACTAACAAACACATGCGCAAATATATAGAGAATAATAGGTTGGTGACGCGGATGGAGAATGGTTATCTGGCAAGTCGTCGGCTCACCCGATAAGATCCTCCGACGAGCCAGATAACCATTCTCCATCCACGTCACCAACCTATTATTCTATTTATCCTGTCACATTCGTTGAAATGTTTCTAAAATATATAGTTTTCGAGTGTTTTGTGTTTAAATATCTAATATGGGAAAAAACACGCGCGAGAAAAACATTGTTACGTCACGTCATGCAAAACGCTTAGGCTAGCTTCCATCTTGTTAACAACACAGAAATCGAGTCAATCGTTATCAATTCAATACACAAAGACGAAATTATGCTGTTAAAATAATAATGTTTAAACAAACAGTGCTTTACATGTATTTTGTTGTTGTTTTTTAATTGAAAACAAGTATATTTTATAAATAGAAAATAATACAGGCGTGCGCATGCGCGGAGAGCAACTGACGGATATTCGAGGTCACGTGGTCATCTAGCCTAATATCTTTTGGGATATTAGGTTACCTGGTTATCGGGCTGATTTAAAGGCATGTGACAGGATAAATTAACATATACATATAACTGGAAATGACGCCGTGAATATGAACACATTGCAAATATATAATTAAAAAATATTATATTTTTAATTCAGAAAATATACTCGTTTTTATTTAACTAGTGCACACAAACATGGTACACGTTGACCAAGTTACTTTAAGGTAGTACAACTGTAATGGGCAATATTTCAAAATCCATTAAAAGTATTATTTTCATAAACTTCATACCATATTTGGTCTTATTACAAATTTTTTGGGAGGCTTTCCATGTAAAAAGAAATTCGTGATTTTTTCTGTATGATGACCCATAATTTGAATTTTCTTCTAAATTAAATAACCCCTGGGGATAAATACATTTAATAAACTCATATTGTTTAGCATTTTTTGTTAACAATGTTTGTATATTTAGTACAGGATATGATTGTAGGTGATAAAATAATATAATATAAGACAATAAAGAAAAAAATCTGATTTATTATGTAAGGTCCTTCAAAACTACAAGTTCGATCCGTGTATGCAAAAATCACCCATACACAATTTTCTTCTTTTTATAAGTTTTATGTTATTTCTTTTAAATTTGAGCATTGAAATATTTTTCCAGAAATTCAAAACCACATAATGGCAAATGGTCAACATATGCAAAATAAACAGAGTCATTTACCATTTCAGTTAACACCTTCAATGTTCTTAATCACTTTATACATATATTTAATACAGTATGCAGTTATGCTAAATCTGCCAATGTAGGGAGGGCTTTGGTGATGTGGGGGTGGGGGTGGAGGCATGAGTAGGTCTGAAAAGTGAAAAAAACAACAAAGTTGTATACTAAGTATTTTTCTCGGTTAACTAAGATCTATAACATTGTTAGATTTAAATTCTACTGACCGCCGACCTAACAAGCTTGTATTCATTTAATAACAGTGTACAAACAAACATATTAATGCAAAATTTCATAACAAAACTAAATAAGCGTATACTTATAAGTTCATTTGACATGTACAGGGCTTTCTACACTATATTCTGTAGTTAGTTACAAATACTCAAGCAAATTTGGTGAAACTTGGCATGCATATAAAAGGCAAGGGATTAAGTACAATCCTATATTTTTCACCTTATGTGATTGGTCACTGTTACTAAAAATAGAAACACAAAATCACACAAAATGGATCCTACGATAACTGAAAAGTACTAAGGGTGCTTTGATTTTGTGCACTTATAAAGGGGATTATGAAGATTATTCAGTACCATATTTTTTACCTTAGTTTAAATCACTGTAACTTAAAATAAATATAAAAACATGCACACAATCTGACTCATGTAATTACTGAAAAACTACTGAAGGTACTGGAATAAAACATGTAATTGAAATTTTCTTTCAAATCATTCGTTAAAGTACTTACATATTTTAGAACAACTTCATGTAATACCTTCTTAGAATAAGTGACTCTAGGCAAGCCTTTAGCATTTTTTAAAATGAAAGCACCACGTATTGCATCCTCTCCACCCCTGTTATTAAGCATTGTCAAATACACAAGTTTTAGACCTGACCCAGCAATATCAAGATTACACTTCATGAAATGAGTGGGCTCAATCTTGGACAGTTCAGGGCTTTAGCACTGTAGAAAGCAATTGTTTGACACAGCCAATGGGGAAAAGCTGTGGGTCATTAGATCTTTTGAAGACAAATTCACAAATTGGAGCAACTTTCTAAAAAAAACATTAACGCAATGCGAGGCTCGTCCCCTTTTGAGATTATCATGCTTCTCTGCATTGTGAAAGTATTCGTAAGGAAGTTCTGTTTGAACTTGATTTCATACGAATATCATTAAAAGGACAACGAAAAATGGATCTGGAAAAGTGTGTATGAATAAGTGATAATGGCAAATGTTTTAACGAGGAAACGCGAACATAGTGTACACAATTTACACAGGTGAACAACTTCTTGAAAAATAAGAAACGCAATTTTAAAGAAAAGCAAATACTATGTCAACAATCGGCATCAATACAGTTAACTGTTAGCAACAGGTTGCATATTTGAACCGACATATGAGGTTAAATATGGCATATGAACAGAGTTGTTTTTCTCCGTTGAAAATTATTTACATTTCGTATAAATAGCCTGATACTGATATAGAAAAATGCTGCCGATACTAATCGCATATAGAACCTGTTGTAGCTGTAAGATACATAAAAGATCGTCGGATGAAAGATGGATGCCCCTAAATATATCTTACGAGCGGAATAAAACATCAGTATTATTTTGGTAAATCGATTATAATAAAATGAAAAACTTCTGGTTAAAGTTCTTTGCAATCATGTCTGTTCCACGTTAGTTTACAGGACTCCGTTGACTATCGAAAACACGTAACGTTGGATCCGTTGTATCTATAAGACTCACTTAACTAAGCTTGTTAACTATACACTACGTCTCTATATCGTTATTTCGAGTAAGTCCGATGTCGTTTGATGTTTTTATTACTGAAACAATAAATTAACTTAAAAAGTTAATGAAATGTGTTCTACTATCTGTTCATAAAGTGTAGATTATTGTCTTACCGTGTCATTGAGCAAGGGAAGTTACTTTTGTTGTGAAAGAATTTCCAAAAACTAGGTGACCTCCCTTAAAAAATACTGCATCTCCCCATTCTATACATAGATGGTGACGTCACTACGTTATCGTCAGTAAGACCGGTGTGTACACAATGGCACCTCCCTTAATTGCGGACACGAACTACTAAAAATTCTGTCAATTGAAAACGGCTTCGTTAGTGAAGCTACTGATGTTAAGAATATGACAACTGAATGGTGTAAAGATGTTTATGGAATCGTTAATAATATAGCTTTCGATTAAATGATAGAAAGGTACATTTAAAAATATGTATGTGATTCTTTTGTAGGTTTATAGAGAAATATCGTTAAATTAAAAAGGACAAATCACTGTTTCAGACAGTGAAAATTAACATAGAAAGTATAGATAATTAGTCCCCTACCGGTTTCACAGGAGGGGACTTATGGTTTGCGCTCTGTTTGTCCGTCAGTCAGTCAGTCAGTCAGTCAGTCAGTCAGTCTTTCACACTTTTCTGGATCCTGCGATAACTTTAAAAGTTCTTAATATTTTTTCATGAAACTTGAAACATGGATAGATGGCAATAAGGGCATTATGCACGTCATTTCATTTTGTTCCTACGTCAAACATTCTGGTTGCTATGGCAACAAATAAAAAAAATAAAAAAATATTTCTGACAATGTTGGAGCCGGTAGGGGACTTATATTGCTTGACAATAGTCTTGTTATCACTGTTATATTGTGAAACGATGTCGTTTATATAACGTTACGACGTCATTATTCAGCAAAAATACAAAAATAATCACTTCGCCACTTGTGAAAATATTATTTCATATTATAATGCGTGCTTTAAAATCGATATTCCACCAAATCTAACAGATATCCTCTATCTTACACAAACATAAAGTAAAACATTAACTGCAAACCTCATAAAGTCGAACTTCGTAAACTCCGACAGCAATTGTGACTTGATATAAAATGTTCGTCTTAATGAGGCTTGCAGTAAATAATTTACTTTATGTTTGTATAACCGGGTGAATATTTGTACGGAGTGAGTGTATCGATACTTCAGTAAATATGTAAAGGCTAACATGTATTTAAGCCCGTGGTGAATTAAATTGAATTAGTTCAATGACACAGATTAACTAACGTTTAACATAGACAGGGAATATATGCAATTGGACCAACCAGACGAAGTAGTAATTTGCTATTTTGCTTATAAACATTTGTATCAAGTCATCTTTATAAAAGTGAATGTCAAGTTTTATGGATTGTGTTTTTCTCGCCTCGTCTAAAAATAGCAAAAAGCGATGTGTTTGAGTTAGACCCAATACAAAATACAAATGTATACGGATTACGGATTAGAAGTAGGTATAATATAGATACTTGCATAAACATTACACTAAACTCCCAATAGTGTAACAAAAGCTACGAATTAAGAGTTTTATCATATTTTGAATGTCTTGATACTTGCATGTTATTTAAAGTTACTACATACAACGAAGCGACTGTCATTTTCTTCAGGAAAACCGTCTACAGAGTTAAGCGTTTATGGAGAGTTAAAAAATACGAAAATGCCAGTATCCACAAAACAGGTACGTCCGAATTTTTAAAATGTCTTTTAAGATTAAAAATACTAAATGGGTTTTCTTAAAACATGTTGTTGTTGTTGTTTTTTAAATGCTTATTAAGATTTAACATGCCTAAATTTTCAAATATTATATTTATTTTGAAAATGACTTAACTTTTCTTCACGCAAAACCATCAACATATTTTTTTCGACCAAGAGCTTTTGGTTTTACCTCTATTTTAAGTATCCATATTTATGAAGAAACAATAATATATAGTCGGTTTTGGTGCGCATATGTTGTGTCTAAGTATTTTTTATTGCGGATAGCTTTGTTTATGCAATTATGATACATAATACCCACACCGCAAACATGAATCAACGGGTTACTCATTTTAAACCATAACGCACATATAATATCTTCATTGATAAATGAAACATACATTTTAAAATCTCTACTTAGCAATATAAAAACAACTTTAGTGCTTATTTTAAGCCACTTTTAACGTATATAATCGTATTTGAATGTGGTTTGGCAATATTTGATGTAACTTAACCTCGTTCATAAACCTGTGTACTCATTGAGCAAAGACCGGTATATCAAATAAACGTTAATGTTTTTCAGAGATATAATTGTTGAACACATCGCGATACACGAATAGAAACGGGTAATTGTCCTTTCAAGCAATAGTATTACATATGATCCATCAAACCATAGAAGCTATTGATCTCGGGTTTGCACAATTGACAGATCCGTTCATAGATGAAACCGCGTTACTTGTGAATTATAAATTGGTTGGAGTGAAGGGAACAGTTAAAACTGAGTATCTTTGAAAATATTACTTAATGTTTAAGTTTTAAAACTGAAACCGTTCCTCGGGCGATTAAGGCAGCAAATATGTTATTTAGTACAACAACAATATTTTAAAATATTGTTCTCTTTATCTAATGATATGCCATTAACATATATTATGCACATATTGTCTTAAATATATCGATGAAATACAACCGTATTTAAATTGAAGATTAATAAACATGGGCATTATATTTCAGACAAAAATATATTGCTAGGTTAAGTCTTGATACTGCGTCTGGGTACAATCGTTTTACGAGGTTTTTTTTCAGTATACCACTAAATAACATAGAAATCAATTTAATTAGAACAAACGTCTTACTGGTAGATGATAGCTTGAACGTAAAATGTTCAGCCACTTGACTTGTTGCTTAATTTGATTCGCTTATGGACAGTTAATGCTGATTGAAAACGACGGATAATCAGCAAGGTTTAACATTTTAAATTAGTCCGCGCAGCGATCATCGTGCAATATTGTATACAGCAACCGCTTCAGTATAATGTAGTTAGACGTTCATTCTGACGGTCCATCGTCTTTCAATCAATGCTTATGGGTCGTTGATAATATCATTCTCTCCTTATTTTTTTTATTTTAGTTCGACTGCTTCAAATGTCTTGGTCTTATAAAGTGCTATTTAAGTCCTTTGCCTTGGAAGAGCCAGTAATTTGTGTCATTGGAAATATCTTGTGAACGCTTCCCAAGAAGGGATCAAATCTGGAACCTGCCAGGCTCAATGCGGACAGCGTATCCATTGCACAATAGCGGCATTTCGGTCCGCTCGTGTGTAATGTTTAATCTCCTCCCATTGTAACCATCTGCTAGGAATAAACATGTCGGGGTTCAATTGTTTGTTTTTTCTTACAGGAAGAACTCACGATTTCATTCCTCGTCAGTACAAGAAATGCAATACCGATGGATGCCGTCGACGTAATGTTCCTTTTCCGACTCGTGCAGAGTGGACTCATTTTCATGGCGATGGCCGCCGGCATTGTTTGCCTCTGGCATATCTTCTACTTTCGGCGGAAAAGCTGTGCTAACTCCGGCACCATCTTTGGTATTGTTTTTGCCGGTTTCGTGCACCTGATTATATGTGTGCGCATGTTATCAATAGCCGAAGAGCCAGTGGTTTTACCTAACCAAGCACCGGCTCATTTGTGTTTGGACTACACTATTCAGGCGTTGTATGCGAATTCGATTGTCTATATTTTTATTTTGCATAATTTAATTTTTAACCATGCACAAACGACAGTTGGAGCTTTGTTTATCTGGATATTGTCAATTGGCTCCATATATACTGGTCTCGTATTGATATGGGATACGTCAGGTGCACAGGATGTGGCACATTTGAATCAAAGGAACTTCCTGTCCTTCACGGATTCTCCAAAAGGTCGCCTTGAGGCATTCGTGTCAGTCTGCGAGAAACACCTTTCCAGCGAAATTACAAATGTGATGATCGAGTACTTGATATTATACCTTCCGGTTATAATCATAGTGACGTGGGCGCTAGCAAGGAACTTCATGCAAACAAGAGGTATTTTTTAGATGTTTATGATTGCGCTACATGTATTAATATAAAAATGTGAAACTCCAGCTGCTGGAGCAGTATTGCATTCTATTTATATAAAATTGCGTGGTCCTTTATGTGAGGCAAGTGACCAATTTCCAAACCAGTACAAAACAGCACAATACGAAACAATTCATATCATATTGAACATGTAGCAGACAGTATAAACAAACATCGAGTCAAAGAAATTGCGCATTTTTTAATTCTGGAACATGATTTTATAATTCAATAATATTAAAATGTAATCAATTTTCATAGTCAAAATATGGAAA
Organism: Dreissena polymorpha; assembly: GCF_020536995.1. Taxonomy (NCBI): domain Eukaryota; kingdom Metazoa; phylum Mollusca; class Bivalvia; order Myida; family Dreissenidae; genus Dreissena; species Dreissena polymorpha. The sequence continues at coordinate 51,446,322 of NC_068362.1, forward strand.
CTGATTTTCTTTGCCCATGTATGTTAAACTATTATTTCGTAAAAATATGTGTCATTATATAAAAAAAATCCCTTGATCGATACGGCTTCGGTCCATATACGGTTTGTGGCTGCCTGGCTGGTCACTATAATGCCATAGGGACCTCAGTGGAGTTTACTATTTCTTATAATTCACCGAAGAGTTTCCCCTTTACCATTGTACAGTGTTGTACGTTTGTTTATGGTTTAAAAGAGATAAACTGAAGAATTTTGCAGGAATAATGACTTCATTTTACAGTAAAACAGTGCAAATTTAGTGGTGTGTAACCCCGAACGGTCCATATACAAAAAATAGTGACCGGTCCATATACTATTAGGTTCCTCTATCGCATTTTAAAGACTGAAACCGGTCATATAGATATAGAAGGATCAATATCTCTGAGGTGTCATATAATTAAATAATATGATATAGCTCATAATTTGAGTAAGTTAAATTTGGTGTTGCTCTTTATTTATAGTGTTAAGTGTTAACGTAATATTAATGTAAAAGACATTTCAACAATTTACCGTTTAAACAAACTTTTTTACGTTATAATAATTAACAAAATGGCTCCGTTATTGGATAATAATCCATTACTATTTTAAATACATTTCTGCTAAATCCACTTACTATATTCATGTATTTTGTATTATTTTTTAACAATAGAAACTGATAAGTGGATGTGTAATTAAATTATATTATGTTCTTCTGTTCTGGTAATAATACATGTTCAAAGCGCTGAAGGCAGTGAAATTTGTTCGCTGTTGTAACTCAGTTTTCAAAATTATGTTATAGCTTTTTATATCGCAAGTTTGAAATGACCTCAACCCATTGAAATTTATAAAGAGTGTGTCTTAAAGCACAGGTCGAGATGTGTTTCTTTATCAAATCATTGACACAGCTAATCAGTGTGCACAGGCTAATCTTATTTGACATACATTAAGCCCCGTTTTCCATGAAAGCAGCCAATATGTACAGCTTTCAATGATAAACACTAGACTGGCCAACGTTGTCTTACAAGCTGGTAAATACACGCTATGTAGATTACCAGTGAGAACAGGCAGATGCAGTGGTTAGAGCAGACAAATTTTAAAGGTGTTATCCACACAGGCTGTCATGGGTTACGGTTCCTGCCATAGCTAAGCTCATGCTGACGCTCACAAATAAAAATGCACTTATAGTTGTTTAACGATAAAGTAAAATGCGTTCAAAATAATAGGTAATTCATTCGCATTTGGATAACATTAAAAACACTTAGTGTTCATTTCTTATCATTATTACTGTTCGGATGTCAAATGCAGATTCGTATTTTAGAACTCTTTTTTATGTTTGATTCCAGAAGTGTCCATGCTGAAGCTGGATATCCTTTCAAACAAAGAATGCGTCACGAATTCAAAAACCTGCGACTGTGTGAAACTTAACACTGTTCTGGTTGCCGTTTTGGTCAACTCTGCTATACTGCTGTTTCTAGCGAAGCCGGGATACATGCTGTATGCGTGCTTAACCTCGGGGTACTTCCGGGATATAATTCCGAGTATATTGCAAACGGTTCTGTTTACACATATTTGCTCACAGTATATTTGCAAGGTGATTGTGCAGCGAAGACGGGAAATTCAAAGACAACAGGTATGTAAATGTGAGACTGGAAACAGCGCGACAGTTTAAGACAATATTTAACAAAACATGTACGAATATTGTCGAACGTATGCAAATCATAAAATCCTTTAGATTAACCGGTGTTAATTGATCAATAAACAACTGTTTGGAATGTATGGTTTATAAGTGAAACCACGAGAACGTTTGCACGAGAAGACTTTGAAAACCCAATCAGAGCGGAAAATAGTTATTTTTTGAAGGATACAGATCAATTCTACGGAAATACTCTAAATAAGGGAACTGAGTGGTTCTTATATTATCACAATTGACTGATAAAGTCCTTGGAAGACTTATCTGTGCACAGTGAAAATTATTTTTAGTTACGTGTTTGAATATCTTCTTATACTAATAGCATGACAAATAATGGTTTATTTTGTCATATTTATGTTAACTTTATGAGGTGTAATGTATTAATAAAAATATTTCATACATGTTTCTTAGTGCACAGTCTAAAACTGTGTAATGACATATTAATCAGAGATCAAAACGTGCAATATTTAGTACAAACAAGGCCTTACCTGTCCCCAGGGAGTACGAGTATACAGGGGAAGTAACTGAATATCGAGGACCTACCTAATCCTACAATCGTGATACATTGGCTATCTCCTCCGTAAGATAGAATAACTCATCTGCTGATCCAGCGTGCTAATCAATCTTAATGAGACCTAGTATTAAAAGGAAGTAACCGCTGTCCAATGACAATGCGCACATATTTTTATTAAGCTGCTATCTTCATTCATCAAATTCGGATCTTATGTGTGCGCTTTTACGAGTAGTTTTCTGATTGTGTTCTTTGATGCCTTTGTAAGCTTTTTCAATCAGTACATTTTTGTACCGCATATCACATTCATAGATTTGCTCAACGTAAATAAAAGTCTAAACTTGTTAATAATGCATGTAGGTTCAACGGGTATTATTCTAGAACAGTTAAAACATTTGACGTGTTGATTAAATGTAAGGATCAAATTATCATTTTCTCTCTTTTTCGCACGTTATTGGCTGCTTATAGATAAATAATAAGGCATTACAACTAAATGCGCATGTACATGATCTAATGTTTAATATAATAAAAGAAAAAAACAATTCTAATTGTTTCGTTAGATATTTGACCCGAGTTTTGCAAAAATAGGTATCATGCCATTCAGCCATATAAGCTCCAGACCAGCCCACGAGTTCGCGCATACACTTAAGACACTACCTTTGCCACTTTGGCGTGAGGCAAAGTTTCGTGGTCTTATTAACGGACAGGGTAGCATCTGACCAGTCTGCGCGAATGGTTTGGTGCTACGCTGGTCGCATCGAGCATAAAACATATTTTCGCATGACGCGGGTCAATATTATATAACATCACCATGAATATAAACATTTTATACATATAGCCCTACAGTAAGCCAGTTAAAAGATGGACCAGTATGTACAAGTTATGAAATCCATCCCTGTATACTTTATTATGCTTGTTGTCTATGTTCATGCGAGGGACATTATTAAACTTATTTTTTAAGGGAACCTATAATTATTATTTACCCTGTATATATGACTTCGGGTCTTTGTATTCTTATGTCCACTTTCGAGCACTGATAAAAAACTAAACGGAGCGTATCATGCAATTAGACTCACATAAACGCATACATCCTGTGTATGATATCGCTGTAAACGTGTTTAATTCTTTAGTCACAGTTTAGCGACCCTAATCAGAGAATAATTACGCATTGTTATAAATACAAATATTACATATCGTTACTATAGATAGTAACACAATGACGTCGCCAGCGTGCCATTATTCGTATCTGGAGGCCAATATAAATTATATCAACCCGCCTAGTTGGGTCGATTTTTCATATTTGAAAAGAATCGTTTCGCGCGACGTCAACTAAACAAAAAGGCGTCCACATAAGTATTTTTCAAAGTTTACTAATTAAATTAAGCCACCATTCAACGAATTAATAAACAATAATGATAAATAAACGTAGCACACAAATGGAATAAATATAATTTTCGATGTTTGAAATTTATTGAATGAGTTGAAAATTACTTTCCCTTCAGTATGAATTTGCCGCTGGAGGCGCTCTGGAAGGTTTGTCATTCAGCTTTGGGAACTCGCACGGTATACATGTTATTTTTATACTGGAGTTTTTTAAACAATGGACGACATGGACCGAGCCACGTTTTCGGAAGACATCAATAACAATTTGAAGGAAATTTTGTTCGAATTAAAGAAACAGCAAGTAGATATAACTTCTTTGAAACAGCAAGTAATTTTGCCAGTGTCGTCTAAACAAGAACATAAAGACATTAAATGGAAATTTGAAGGAAACAAAAAGCAATATGAATTCAATTGTGATGTCCATGAAGGAATAATGCAATGCATGTGGGCAATTGAAAACCAGAAAAGGAAGTTTTATCGGAGGTTGTCAATAAAATTCACACGAGAAATAAACACATACGGATTGCGGATACGTCAAAAGGCGGTTGGGAAACTGTAAGACAGTACGAACAGAACCCCCTCGCGAGTGACTGGTGACGAGTCGAGAATCAATAGGGTGGATTCTAAAGCTCTAACGAAAAAGAAGGCTATGCAGGCGAAGTTGAAGAAAAAGCCAGCCGTCATGTATGGACACTCGAACGCAGTCCGCCAGTTGCTTGAGGGACAGGTAGGAACACGTCCGGCGCCGTATCCGTTACCACAGAGGCCCACACAACCGTCGATTGGTTCTTTTCGTGGCTACTCTGGATGGGGTCCCCAGCTCGGGTCATGTTTTGCGTGTGGACAGTTAGGTCACTTCCGGCGGACGTGCCCCAACACCAGAGGTCAGCAAGAGAGCGCTCAGGCCAGGAAGTAGTGATGTCACTGAGGCGAGCCCACCCGCGATCGAAAGTGCTGTATTTAAAGATGAGTATTACATTTATAAACAAGATGACAGATTTACCAATGATTATTTTATTTAGAGGTCAGAGGTCAGAAAGACATTATTGTTAAAATAGATTGAGGGAACATAACCAATTTTGAAAAAATATCGGCGCCAATCAATTTATTATTGATTCTATAGAACATGGTTACAAGATTCCATTTTATTCTTTACCTGAAAGCGTATTGCTTATAAACAATAAATCAGCATGTGATAATAGGGAATTTGTTAGGAAAGCAATTATAGATTTGTTAGAACTGGATTTGGTAGAAAAACCCGATGTCCCACCTCGTGTTGTTAATCCACTATCTTTCTCAATTAAAAGTAATGGTAAAACGCGTCTCATTCTTGATCTGATATGGGTTAATAAACACGTGTGGAAACAATCTGTTAAATATGAGGATTTGAGATTAGGTTTGATGTTTCTTAAATAAGGGGGATTTATGATAAAGTTTGATATTCATTCTGCTTAACATTTTGCGGATATACAGTACAGCTCACGCAAAACCAACAAATTCCGCGATCCGCGGAGTTTGACGACATCAATTGTTCGCGGAGTCGACTCGGCATCGACCATCTGGTCGCCGAGTCGCCGTGTCTGTTCGCCGAGACACGCCGCGGCACTCCTCGGCATGATGCCGAGGAAATTGTTGGTGATATGACGCTGAGTCACTCGGCGAACAATCTTATTAACTATAATTTACCTGGTATAGAAACTGATTACAAGTTCCGAAATCATGATGTTTATTAAATGTAGATTAAGTACGTTCGGACAATTCCTCTAAATAAAATATAATTTAAACACACTGTATCGTTACCGTTACGCTGTTTCAGTTCCTTCATTACTGAAACAATTAGTGTATTGTATACTGACTGCAGCTTCTTGGGAAAACAGGGCTTAATGCATATGCATAAATTGTCAACCCAGTACCAGAGACTGTCTTTAAACGAAAAACACCATAGAATCAGAAAGTGTCGTCCTTGATTAGCTTGTGCGAACTGCACTGGCTAATCAGTGTGCACAGGACACCACTTATTGGACATACATAAGGCCCCGTTTTCCCGGAACGCAGCCAATATGTACAGATTTCAATGACAAACTGGCCAATGTCGTCGCACAGGCTGTTAAACACTATTGATTATATACACACACTCACTGTCTGCAGTGTACCAGTGGTGAAGCATAAACAGGCTAATCAGTGTGCACAAGCAGATGCGGTGGTCATCGTTCTTAGGGTAGTTAAAAGCAGACCGACCTGCAAAACTAGCTCTTAATCTTAATTGTTCGCAAGCGAACAACTAACAAGAGAGGTGTTTGTCAAAAACACAATGCCCCCTTCTGCGCCGCTTTGAAGCCATATATTTGATCTTTGACCTTGAAGAATGACCTTGACCTTTGACCACACAAAATGTGCAGCTCCATGAGATACACATGCATGCCAAATATCAAGTTTCTATCTTCAATATTGCAAAAGTTATGACCAATGATAAAGTGTTCGGACGGACTGACGGACGGACAGACAGACAGACGGACGGCTTGGCGGACAGTTCAAAAACTTCATGCCACTCTTCGGGGGGCATAAAAAAACACGTACGTATGCCAAATACTGCTGTTCACAGAACATTATTGTATTTCAGCTAATGGAACCACATATATCTCAGACACGTGAAGTATCATATGCAAATGATGATGATGATGGTGATGAAAATGACAACGACGACCACGACGCCCCCGCCACCGCCGCCGATGCTGCTGCTGCTGATGATGATGATGATGCTGATTATGTTCAATATCACGACCGCATTTGAACATAGATGTAGAAGTGGACCGCTAAACATTAGAACTGACGTGTATACATGTACATCGAACAAGCATAATAGGCTTCAATTTAACCCTTTACCACTTAGATACGTATTTTCACGCATTTGAAGTCCCTTGGAAAGTTATATTTAATTTAAGACCTTTCTTACTCGATTCAAGTTCTTAAGCCTTCATCTACAAACATTAGATACTGATGAGCAGCAAACAGCATTAAACCTGAACAGACTGCGAGTTACTCGCAGGCTGTTCTGGTTTTATGCTGTTTGCACATAGCCATTTCCCCTTTGCTGATAGGGAAAGGGTTAAACGAGTGTTCTGATTAAAAATAAGTAGCTTTTCTTCACATGGACTGGGTATTAAAGATAAAGACCGCAGGAGTACATTGGCAATCGAAATAGCGCGAATTCTGTACCCCGCAAATTCATGTGTTGAACATTACGTTAAGAAAATAAGAACACTGTCATTACATTATTCTTACAAAATTCCTTGCGTGTCATGAATTACCAAAAGGCTGTAATCGTAACACCATTATACGTTTGCCTTACATACACGTATCGAAGGCAATTATACGTGAAGTTTTCAGTGGTAAACCTTTATCATGATTTTTGGCAAAATATGCATTGAAACATTTGGTATTTATACCTGCTCTAACTGCCACACTTAAAATGATCGCATTACCAAAAAGCTTTAAAATAACGACGAAAATGATCACCTGAACACTATTTTAGACTTAAATAATCAATTTACATAATCGCGCCTGTAACTTAAGAAGCCTCTCCAAGCAAATATTCAGCAATCAATACAACCATGACCTACTTAAATACAATGGCTGTTTATACAAGTTAACATGTAATATAATGTGATTCACATAACTACTGAAAACCACACTATGGCGCATAGGCGTTTGCACGTAACAGGATTAAAGATCTTAACTACAATGTAAAGCGTGTTGTTCATGAATGTTCCTTATTCTTGATCATACAAATAGTTGTCTGAAAAGGCTTGATGTATAATACAATGCATATTGCAAAACATTTACAATGACAGGAAAATAATATGATCGGAAGAAACACGTATTAAATATCCTTGCATAATGACACATCAGACCACCATGGCATGCACCTGTTTAATTGTTCTTAAAGGGATCTTTTCACGCTTTGGTAAATTGACAAAATTGAAAAAAGTTGTTTCAGATTCTCACATTTTCGTTTTAGTTATGATATTTGTGAGGAAACAGTAATACTGAACATCTACCATGGTCTAATATAGCCATTATATGCATCTTTTGACGATTTTAAAACCTAAAAATTATAAAGCGTTGCAACGCGAAACGATTGAATAATTTGGATAGTTCTGTTTTTGTCGTTAAATTTTGTGAAACTACGAAGATTGCTTATATAAGGTATAAAATACGTCCAGTACGTGTACTCGGCGGAATAGCTCAGTAGGCTAAGGCGTTTTTACTTCAGGACTCTGGCAGGACACCAGGGGTCACTGGTTCGAAACCTGGATCGGGCAATGTTCTTTTCCTTTTTTAAATTTTATTCTTGATTTTTTACTGGAGCTGTTACGATCCAATGCTTACATTTATCGATATAAAGCATTTAATGAATAAGTTAAAAAAATGCCAAAATCTGTGAAAAGGCCCCTTTAAGTGGTAATACTCTCTTGGTTAGTCGTTGGAAATTCTACACATTCGATACTTATCTTCCTGTTGTCATGGACAATTAAGAAACTATATTCAGCCTGCTGGTATGCAAAATATATTAATGTAGAGCAGGCTTGGCTGGGATATTGATTTTATCAGACCGCCATTCCCGGGCGTTGTATCAGATTGCAAAGATACAATACGTATTCAAATGTTTGTTTGAAAACTAACGGCGCACTGTCATGTTTTCAGCGCTAACATGCACGTAAGCCATGCTTAAGTACGGTATACTTTTCCACAATGAAATTGAGGCCTTGACATAAATTATTGCATTTTTAAGAGGGTTTTAACATGCAATTTAGTTGCAGTTTCGTAACATGTTACCGCTGTGTGCTGTAAACATTAAGCTTGTAATATGATGCGGGAATAAAAGTAGGCCTGTTAAAGGGAGCTTACACTTTTGAATGAAATAAGAAAACAAATGAGGTGTATTGCAAATATATGAAGGTGTGTCCCCCATTTATATGTGGTACTATATTTTTGTGCTTTATTATTCACATATCCATAATACTTATAATGAGTTTATGGAAAAGACGATTATATGAAGTGCAACATGGTAGATAATAAGACGAGACTTAATGTCATTTGCAGAACATAGGATATACACTTTTTTATAAAAAAAACAAACATAATAAAATGCAACATGAATTCAAAACCATAAATATATATAATAAAAATATGTTATACAATTAATCGATTTTATGATGCTTGTTTCAAACAGAAAATGATAACTGATCGCACTTAATAAAATAACTCATCCTATTACGTGTATATCCCAGTAAACCATGTCTCGTAGGAAAAGAATATAAATACACATCTAAAAACTTTAAGTGTATTATCAATAACGTAAATAATGGCCAGCTTGTAGGGGAATTTTCTTTTTTTTATTTAAGAGTGTGCAAATCTAGTATCAGTTTAACGATCGGTATGTCCAGTTCCGAAAATTTGAATAACAAATATATATCAAGCATTTGCGTTACACACGGAAGTTTTATACATAAAAGTAGTTAATAAGATATCAGCTATGTCTGCTCGACTTAAGTTATTCATTGAAAATAATTGGCATTGCAAATATGTTCTTCCCATTTCACAAAATCTTAAGACAGCAAGCCCAAAATAAAAGGACGTACTTGCAAACCTATTTTATCATATACAAAAACAAGCTTTGCAGGGGTATCGATTGCAACAGACCGGGATTTTCCAAAGCTGTATCAGATTTCACAAGTACAATTCAAACTTATGAGGCGTTCGCCATGGGTCTTATAAATATTGGGTGTATTAACATAAACGAAATATCAAGCGCACAAGCCCTCCCGTTCATCATGTTTAAGGTACACGATCTTCAACAATAGACAAATACATACTAGTAATACATGCCATGGCCAATGCGTCCCAACAATATATACCAGAGTGCAAGCTCCATTTATATATTATAACGGGTATTTGAACATAACATACATACTTTGGAATTTTTACAAGTTTAAGATTTATAAAAATATGTTATATTAAAGGTTTAATAATCGTACGGTCAATTAAAACATTATATCAAATCGCTGAAGGCACTGAAGTTGTTCGCTATTGCATAATCTTAGTTTTCAAAATTATGTTATAGCTTTTTATACCGCAAGTTTGAAATGCACACAACCCATTCAAATTTATAAAGAGTGTGTCGCAAAGCACAGGTTGAGATGTGGGTGCACTGTTTATCCTCATATTAATTTTATAGAGATAACTTAGACAAAGCAACAACAATATGTCTCTCGTTTTTCGCAGATGGTTGCTGCACTGGCAGCCATCTTTAGAATTTTGGTTGCCTTGCTAAAGAATAACAAGCCTAGAATCATGTACATGTTGTAAAATGTGTATCTAATACTACATTTATTTTCTTTAAATTATTGAGTAACAATTTTGGCGACATGACAGACGTTTAAAGCAAGTCTCGTTTCCGAAATAATCTACGGGATTTAACTGTGTTAACTTTAACTCAATATAGATCTAGTTATCGACATACACAATAATTGTTTTGACAGATGACGTCCGATTGATAATTTAATTAAATGTATGCAGATAAAGAGAAATGTTAACAATCGCACAGCGTATTTTCTGTGTATGTTTCTATTTTTCGATAACATGTGTTATAGATTAGTATAGAATCAATATTTGTAAATAGTTATACTCGGCGAATCGCCGCATCTACGCGGCGTTACTCCGCGAATCGATGCCGAGGCAAAAACAGACGCGGCGTCACTCCGCGAAATTTCGCCGAGTGCCTCGGCATCATGCCGAGTAAATACGCGGCGAAAATACGTTAACAGAAGAATCTTTTGTTGGTTTTGCGTAAGCTGTACTGTATATCCGGAACATACAACTTACCTTGGGTTTTCGTTTGAAGATGATCATTGTGTAGTTAGTAACTTTAGGTTCAAGGTGCTTGCATTCGGGTTGGGTGCAGCACCTTATTTTTTCACTAAGCTTTAAAGGCCACTTATAGCAAAGTAGCGGAGCGAAGGTAAACGAGTTATTATGTTTTTGAATGACATGATAATTTCTACATAATGTTTTGGTACACATGATAATTATGAGGAGACGAAAAAGCTTGCGTCTGACATACAGCATGATTTGCTTCTCTCTGGGTTTATCCCTAATGTAGATACAAGTATCTTGGAACCAGTACAGGAAATGGAGTGGCTGGGTATTAATATTAATTTTAGAGGGTTTTCAATTAGAATTCCTGAAAGAAGAATTAGCAAGGCTATGAATACCATCAAGCTTTTATTGGGCTCTATATATATGCCAGTAAGAAAGGTAACTAGTTTTATTGGTCAAATTATTTATATGAGTATTGTAATTGGCCGTGTAGCTCAAATACTGACTAGATATTTGAGTATCGATGTTGCGAAAGAATGCACGTGGAATGCGTACGTAAAGTTGTCAATCGATAGTGTAGAGCATTTGGCATTTTGGAGAGAAACGCTCAATTTGCTTAACAAACGATTGCTTGTAACTACTGGCGCTTTCTCAAAAATGTATACAATGATGCATCTGCTGTGTCTTATGCCATATATAAGGTAGGGACGGTCAATGGTGTGGCGCAAGGGTCATGGTCGTCAGAGGAGACTAAAATGTATTCTACTTTGTGGAGTTTATAGAGTTTTAAAGTCATTAATTGATGTGCTTGCAAGTCACCGCGTTAAATGGTTTACAGACAATCGGGGAGTTTGTAGTGTTATTAAAAAAGGTTCTATGAAAAAGGATTTACATGATTTAGCTATCGAAATAGTCCATTTAACAGCGAAAAATTCGATTCATTTAGAAGTTTAATGGATTCCGAGAGAAGAAAACGGATTGGCAGATTATTTATCTAAGATTGTAGAGAGGAATGCCTGGGAAATTAGTTTGAATGTATTTGAAATGTTGCAAAGCAAATGGGTTCAGATTCAGCCTGTATGCGACTCCTAACGGCTAGAATCAAAAATCAGAGTTTTTGTTTATTTGCTATATAGGCAAAGGAGGGATGTAAGGGAATGAATAAATATCGATTACATCTGAAAATGTACTGTAGATGAGATGGCATTTGAGCTTTAGCACTAGCAGCCAAGTTGGCACCCAACGTTGCAAAACCGTTGTATTTAGGTTGCATTTAAACGTTGGTTGCACTTTGGTTGTCACAATGGTGCATATGAAAGTTTTCCTGACGTTTTGTCCCAACGTTGCTGCCACGTTGTATTGAGGTTGCATTTAAGCAGGGTTTTTTTAATTTAAAAATAAATATATATAAAAACAAAACACATTGTCACTGCCAACTGCTCTTTCGAGTATTACAAGCAAATATGGACACTGTCGAGTCCGTTGCCTAAGAAGGACCAGTACTTTGTGTCTATGGATGAGGTGATGAGAATGCTCACCGAGTAGGAATCAAACCCACCAACTCCCGATCGCAAGGCGTACACCTCATCCACTACACCACCGCGACAGTTGAAATTGACGGCAATTTTCGTCAACTTAAACTTAAACAATATATTTTATCCAGCGATTTTGAGTAAAAGTTTACTTAAGCATTTTAAAGTTTGGAGCGAGATTTTACGATTTGTATATGTGTTTAATTGTAATTTATTAATAAAAATATGCTACAATAACAAAAAATAGAAAAGAAAAATTATACATTGAAGAATTGAATTTTTCTTTTCATTTTAATATTCTGTCGTTAAAAGTTCACCGATCGATAGTTAACAAATGTTTATGTTATCTTACAAGCAAAATAATTATTAGAAAAAAAAGTATACATTCCACCTATCGGCGATACTGAATTCAAGGAAAAATATTAGCGGCGATACCTGTATTCAAGGGAGAAAACTGCATAAAAAACTGCTGACGCTAAAAGAGTGCACAATAACATAGAAGCATTGTTGTTGCAACATCTTTCTCAAACGTTCTACCGACGTTTCGCGTGCAACGTTGCAAAAACGTTCGGAAGTGGTTACTAATGTCACGGCCAGAATGCAACGTTTCTGAAACGTCCTTGCAACGTTATGATGAAACGTCCTGGTAATGTTTTGTATGTAACGTTATGGCAACGTTTGGTAATGGTTGCCGACGTTGCGAACTAAATATTACGTTTCAGCAACGTTCGTAAAACGTTTGATGCCCACTGGGAGGAGTCATTCAACATCAAATTTGTGTAAACGACACGCTCTCCTCAATCAACTTTAACCAATGCTTATATATGTTATAATAATACAATTACAGCGATATCCATTTCCATTTTATGTTCTTTCATCCATTGATCTAATTTATGTCAAACCACATTTTTAAAACGGTTGTATCGGTTTCTGACCAAAACATGGTTTACGAAATCAAATGGCTGGTCGGAGAGTTTAATTTTATTTCTATTACAGTTTTCAATAATGCATGACAAACACACAGTCCTCAATGCGTTTTGGATTCGTTCGATGCTTTTTAAAATAAATATTTTACTTTGAAAGTAGCCACAGCGATCGAATCGTTAAGAGTGTAGCTTAAACCGGAGTGTTTCTTCCCATACATTTCGTCACACGAGATACGTCAAAATTTCGTAATCAGTCGAATGAAAATAAAAGTACTGAAAGCTGGTTTCGTATAGCATTTAAGTGAAGAAACAAAATAGAAATATATGAAATCAGTGGCGGAGCTGCTATTAGGCACAGCGGGCCCGGACCTACATTTTTTTTTAAATATGAAAAATATAAAAATGCTTCAACTTCTAAAAGCGCATCAAAATGTTGAACCGGAGGGTGGTGAGGTGTAAAACAGTAAAATTTCAAAGAAAAACAGGCCAAAGTCTATTATTTTCCTATATTATTATTTGTCTAGATATGCTTTAAATCTCACCGCAGGCGTTATAGGATCATATCCGGGCCTACAACTCAAAAATGCTAGCTACGCCCCTGCCCTGGAAATATAAACGTTAACACACGACAGAGCTGGGATGGAAATTTATAATCGTCCCTAGCCGCATAAAGGTCCTTGTTCTGGTATGTTAGCTCAGCTTATTGTTGTTGTCTTAATAAGTCGCTCTTTGTGAAAATGGACCTTAACGCAGGTGCTTAAAGTATAGTCCACACAGGCTTATGTGGGCCGAGAATTTGGACTTTTATTGTATTTTAAGTTTAAAAGATCATTTTCTTAGCGGAAAGCTTGTTTTAGCGTAAAGTGTCCTCCCTGGGACGACCTTTTACGCACATGTATCAAGTCCCGTTTTCCCCTAGCGAGGCTCAGATATAGATACATCGGATCGTACAGTGAGTGGAATGCATTCTGGAATATGGGGACATACAAGCCTTCATGAAGCCTTTAACCCCCGTAGTGGGCTCATAAGGTAGTTACAAGAAATATACGTGGTTCAAAGCAAATGATGATTACAATTCAATACATCCATGACTTTGCATGGAAAAGTCCAGTCTATAAATTTTAGTCGGTAACCTTATTTATTTTCAATGGTTTATAGATAAACGTATATGATGAACTACAAATTGAAAAGGGCCGTCTTATGAATATACATAGATAATCTAGATATTATTACGAAAAAACAATGTTCATTTAATTGAAGACGAATTCCATTTTGTTTAAGTGTGCTCATTATATGATGATATAAGAATTAAATATTTAATGGACAGTATTGGAAACCATTATATAACTTTAAATCTGTTTTATACGATGATGTCGGAATATGACAGAAAGAGTGTAATTGCTATGGCAAAATATATGCACGAAGCTTTTACTACTCGAAATAAGTTTTTGATTAATACTCCCACTCCACACCGTACAGAGTTAACAAACAATAAATGCATAATACAACGCACAATTATACATTTAAACACTATCAACTTTTACATAACAATACTTATAATATTTGGCAATGATAAATTTGACAATAACAAAGCTTCTCTTAACACAACTGAAGAAGTGGTAGTAAAAGTTTCCGCTCATTACTTTGACGCATATCGTTAATAGTTAATTTCCTTCAGTACATTGAAATATAAGAACACGTATGATTAAGCTGCTTTAAGAGTAGTTTTGTTGATTTTACAATAATATAAATGTATTAAAGCTGAGATCACGGCGCAATTGAAAGGTTTTCCGAAAATTCATGTTTATAGAAAGGTTGATTTTGATAAAGTGTGTTGATTTCCGGAACAATTGTAGCAATCGTATTCATGTCAATTAAATAAGTAATAAAACACAAACACACTGTAAAAAAAGTATGACAGCAAAGTGTTTTCAAAATCATACTTGTACACGGGTGTGAGTGTTCTTCAGCTATATCGAAGAAAATGTATTTAAGTAAGTCTTAATCATGAACATGCTTAACCGTTTAACAAATAGTTGATCCGTCGTAGATATGTGATCATCGATCAAATTACATGGTATTCATATAGCACACAGTAGTAGCTCGTATAGTATGTAAACCGTCTAAGAATGCCGATAAAGATAAATGAATAAAATTGTTTAATACATCGATTATTAAAGACTTTGAATACATATCGTCACTTAAGGATAGTTTCTTTTATAATGTGCATCACCGGTTATTGCTCTTTAAGTTTTAATTTATAATATTTAACAATTAAAAACAACTTCTTAAATATTAGTTTAAGTAATTGTCTGCATCTTATTTTAGTCCAATAAAAAAACTTAACAAACTTTCCAAAATCGCATTCTGAACGTAAACATTCATCGTGTTTTTATTTCATCCGAATTAAATGTAAAATATACGATATGCATGTTCATGTGTATAAAGAAAATAGAATATCGTTGAACCGAATCAGTTTAACGTGTGATTTGGTGCGAATTTTGGTAGAACTATTTATATAATTTATTTTAAAACAATAAATAATGAACGCACAATCAAAATAGTGCATATATTATTTTCTTAAAATTACATAATTAAGCTTATCCTTGTATAGTTGATTAACTTAAGTGTCGGAAATCATACACAATTTTAGTTTTTCCGGTGGCCGTTCTTGTCTAAGGGTACATTTTATAATTGCAGAACAGTAATATATACATAGAGAGTTCCATATGCAGTAACATTCCATCATTACTTCAATGGAATTGAACTATGGGTATTCAAACTAAATATGTATCTATAACATTACATGCTTCAAGCCCATGTGACATTGATAATCGGCATAATGGACTTAAACATTGGTAGGCGCTTTCCTCCCTTTTCTCGTGACCATCATTCAAATGCTCATGGTTGTAGAGCTAATTAGTATCTAGATATCTTATGAAAGCGGACCCATAGAGCAACCGACCTACCTACAGGTGCATACTCGACATGCCGTCATGTAGTCATACTCATTTGTAGAACGCTATTTAAAAATATTGCGATAATGACAAAAATACAGTCCTCATGAGAATATATGCCTTTTTTTACTTTTAACATCTGAGTGTTACATTAATCCTTAGTGAAGGGAGGCATACATTGCGCCGGACATAGTGTCTTATTATGTTTTACTGTTTTGTCAAATTACTAACCATCCATCAATATTTTGTACTGTTACGATAGAACAATGAGTTTTAAACTGTTGTTGGTCCAAATTTGACCTTATACCTCCAGGATTTTACGTAAATTTTAGGCAGAGGGACAAGTTAAACACGTTACACTGCTTCTTATGAAGATTAAAACACATAAACAACGGCTCAAACAAACGGTCGTAACCATTGACAGACGAATGAACAGCAGAATTCACAGAAATACTTTGCGACGTCTATACGGAACATTTCTACGGAGAGTGCATCCACTGTATGAATTTTCGACTTGTGTATGTCATCGATAAGGGCATTAAACTTGATTTCTTTTCATTAATGCACAATATATCACAAGACAAAGCATCCATCATTTTTTTAGTAATATATTTAAAATAAATACTGAAAAAAACATAATGACGTAATGAAATCGTACATTCTGATTGAGATACTTTTAGTTTAATTGTTTTATTTACATTTTAAGTTGCATACGTTCGTTATTTGAACACTTGACTTAGTAAAAGGAGCACTAAAACTAATGGCGTACTCGATTTTCACAAACCATACACACCACGTGCGGTACCGGAAACAGACCTTTACACGTTTTCCGAAACTTAATTGTGAAACTGTGAAAATACTTACAACTGTTATATCTGGTTAGTTACATCAGACAGCATTCCTCTAAGAAATGTTTTCTTCTAATCATGCACTTTGGTTCCAAATTGACCACGCCCCATGAGACATATGTCTATGGTTTTATAAGCAAAATAACTTTGAAAGTATCCTCTGTAACATCACTTGGTCCTGTCGTGTTTTTAATGTTACATTATTTGGAGACATTCTAAATATTTTGATCAAATCCTGACTCTGATGTCATAACTTGTCGAATGTTGGGGAATAAAGACTATATTGGCCAAATAACTACGGAATATAAAATATACATTTCTCTTTATACCATCTACACAAATAAGCTATATTGGGCCGTCTTGGTCCTTTAGCTAGTTTTACTATGTTTTTATTGTATTGTCCTGTATCGTATAACACTTTGACAATATCAAAACCAATATCAATCCTGATAATGTTTATGCATGTGTAATATTAAAAGTATGTATAGGTCATGGGGCGTCCCTTTTGTTGTTCGTATCTTCAAACGGATGAGGTTTTTAATTTTAAGTAAAATGTGTGTTTTGTGTGTTCTGGGCTAAGGATGAAGACCTGCATAACGTGTTACATGTTTTAGCCAATACTTTGTGTTGGCGCTAACAGTTCTTTATTTTCACTTATAATGCTTTGTGGAATCTATTAATTGTATTGTAACTTGTTATTTCCCCACTTAAATTTAGTTAAGTTAAACATTATTTAGTTGTAAACAGATCACTCAATTAAAAGTGTACATATTGACATCACTTCACAGAGAGAGATGTGATTAAAAAATACATCAAACAATTAGTACACTGATAACTTGCATCATTGCAACGAACACGACGACTTGATATAAACCACAGCAGACATGGAAAATCTTGACGGCGAGAAGACATACAGCTAATCCAATAAGCAATCACATCTCGCCATTTATTAGAAGGATGTTGAAGCCCAACACCACAGTGTTCAATATCAACTTATCTTGAGCCATACACACCCGTCCATGCAAGCTTACATACAATACTTAAAGTTACGAATAAACATTCTATTTAGCTACTTAAGTGGCGAAGAATATTCATTTATATTCAAATTACAGATTATTGCGATGATAAATTAATTTTCTACATGCATGCTGACTGTGCTCAACCAAACATGGTATGAAACAGATAAATGTGTAATAATACTGTCGGTACTTTGACTTAACACCGGCTATGTATTGGATGACTCATGACGGTTAACTACGAGTTGTTTTAACACATAATCATATTCTCGTGCAATGTAGAAAAACATAATTATATTGTATGTTCGCCGCGTTGCATAGAGTTCCAGTTCGTAATACACTACTTAAACGATTAATTTAATCCCATATAGGAGGGAACCGACGGCGACTGACGCTTGCATAATATTATTTATATAATCTTATATTACAAAATTATCTTTAGGCGGGAAAACATTCAAGCTTGGAGGTTCCATGGTTTTCCGGTTAAGTGTGATCGATGAATCATGCCATTTTTTTTACTTTACGCTCGAAGAAGGTCAAACCTGATAATATTCAATATTTGACACAGAACTGGGATCGTCATTTTTCAAATCACCATAGTTATATTCAAACAGGATTTTAATCAGCCCGAACACGTAAATTGTAAAAGGAAATACATGTGTGTTGTATGCAATATTGTTTTATGAACAACGCAAACCGCTGTCTAGCGCACATTTTGCATCAACATTTACCGTTATTGTTTAGTATATGATCTAAACAAACACTCCTGAACAACACGCTGGTTTATTTTTCGGTAGACGTATGAAAATGCTGGATCATTATTAAAGGATGTGTTCATAGTATCAATATTAGCATAGTACGTTTTGCTTGAGAATGAAAAGTGTTACGACACAAGTTGGTGGTTAATGAATTATCTATACCTTATGCCGGGTAAGTATTCAGCAGTTGTAAACATGAATGATATGTTGCATTTAAGAAAACAATGCATCATAGTTTAAATTCAAGCGGAAAACCTATATCATGATTTATACTATAAACAAAAATAATAAATAATAATAAAGATGTTTATTATTGGTAGTGGTAAATAAAAAGAGACCATATAAAAAGTCAAAGCATGTGAGAAACGCTTATCAGATAAGTATTAGTTCTATGGTATCGTTTTAAAATCAGATTGTCCATGCGGGCCCTGCGTCATTTTTTGTATCTGTTTTCATAATAGGTGAATAAATACACTTGTTACACTAATCAATTTAAACATACACATATTTTTTCATTTTACGTGTGTCGTGAAAATAGTTTAATTTACTTAACATGATGTCATTTCAAGGGCATAAAAAATTAATGACATAAATGCATATACTCGTTGCCGAAAAATATTTATTGCGTATTGTCAACAAAAGCAAACATTCTCTGCATGTATGTATCTTTATTTCGTTCAATTTCATCGGTACTTAATTCACGTAATTCTTTTGCCAGCCCACGTAATTGCCTGTACCGTCCACGGAATTACTCTGTGAGCCGACGTTATCCCCTTGCCAGCCGCCCCCTTCAATAATAAGAGTTACGGCATACAAACGTAATTTATGTTGATATTTCATTCATTATTTTTATTAAAGTAGTTTAACATATGAGATAATGTTATTTGAGTATTGTATATTTGTATAACCAACTAATTTAAATGCAATTATTAAACATTACATAGTGTATATTAAATATTTTGTCATTGAAATAAATATTTAATACATAAATAAAACATAACAATTGAGCAAACAGCTTGTTAAAATGTTATCCTTTTTATGTAATTATTGCTGATATCTAAAAAAGAACGTGGTAAGAAACGGTAACATTTAATAACAACTAGTGTTAGTATGACAAAGCTGTTATATCAATACTTAGTCAGGACAAAGTGTCTGTTCAATCCGATGCATATTTTATTCAATAAGGAGCTAGTCGATGTTTGAACATCGAATAAAGAGTAAAATAAACAGACAATTTGTATAAATGGGAATTTAATGTAAACAAAGAAACATTTATATAAATTGATTTCACAATTTTAAGTTAATTGAAGTGAATTAAATCGTTATTTTGTATTTATTTCAATTATAGCATTTATACAAGTATGCTATCAAAGACATCTTTAACCATATTCAATTGCATAAACATATACATAAAAGTTCCATCTTTAATATGCATGGTTTGCGTTGCGTTGCTTCATATAATTAAAAGCTGCCCTGGCACGTCTTCTTGTTTGTTATAGAAATTTGTTAACCTAACTTGTTCCAATATAACCTTATAAAACATAGCAAATAAGTTTCTACCTATTAGTTGCTGTATTATATCGGTGTTTAATCCTTTAGGATACAAACATTTATATTGGTGTTTTCTTACCTGGATAACCCGGATATTGTTGCGGCCAATAGTTCCCATATTGTGGCACATACGAGTTCCAATATCCGTCCTTCCCGGAACCTTTACCTGGCCAATACGAGTTCCAGTATGGGCTACTTAATGCTACGCCGCAGCATGACACGAACAGCACAAGTGTGACAGTTGAGAACATCGTATTACCTAAAGTGAAAATTAGAAGACAGGTTATTTGTTGGTACAGTGGTCTCCTAACGGATGTAGACTTTACAAAAAAGCAGTCTTAGCTCAACCCATTAAGTCCATGAGGTGCTGAATGTTCTTCAATTTTTAGAGTTGGGCGATAACAACATGTGTTCGAACACATGTATCGCCTATAATAATTATTTAAATATTTATATTCGCTATTCCGCAGCTTCCACAAGTATTGTACTCGGGAAGTAATGGAACTGAGTGAAATAGAAGAGAGTTGTATTGTTATTGTTACAATTAAAATATAATAGTTCAAATATAATTAATAAAGTTATATATAAAAAAAATCACATTTAATTATTGTCGAATTGTGTGTGGTTTTAGATTCTTAAAATACACACAATGCCATACGCTTTTCACTTGCTAATTCCTAAAGTTGACACATCTTTAGACCGAGTCAGCGTTTTTGAACACTTATTTTTTTTTACAATCTGCTGTCTTTCGTGTTCAAAGTTTTGATTTCCATTACATTAAAACGTTTCTCGTTCGTCAGGTCATATACTCATTCAACGTGCTTTGTTTCTCTTGTTTGAATACAGCAAGAGAGAAAAATACGATATTACAGGAGCGAAGAAAGGTCAAGACTATTAACGACGCGTATATTGTGGATGTAATGTGGAGCCTGCGGAACAGTTATCCCCTCCAGACTGTTTGTGAAAGACAAAATGATACATGCATTGTATGCCATGTTTTTGTTAGAAAAGTAGTGATGAAAGGAATGCCGTTTCAAAATGTATTTAATAAATTCATGAACCGACAGCATTTGTATATGGACTAATAACTAAATGTTTAACAAAAAAAGTATTATTTTGTTTCATTCATTTTCATGACGCTTATTTAGAGAGTGAAAAATAACCTTACGGCATGTTAAAGACAATGATCTAAAGAATATTTCCACGAATTCATTTATAATTATTTATGCAAGACCGTTAACATTTTTTACTAACTTGTCTTTGCAAAAGGTATATATACGATTGTGATAAAACTGTAAAATAAGTAATCTATTAAGTCTCCATCTATCAAGTATCAATTTCTTGCTGATATTTCTGGAATGTGAGCGGTATTCAACAAATTAATACAATTAACACAGGGTGTAAAACGGCGAAAAAAACATGTCTCCCGTCCGAATGAACATCGCAATCGTGTTTGTCACTTAATTACCCTCTCTAATGTGGTGTATGTTCATTTGGCGATTCTTAAATTACATAAACGTGTCAATACCATCAAAAATTACTAACATTAAGATTGAAAGTACAGCAGTAATTCTTATAACCAATTAATATTCATTAATATCATAACATTTTCCGCGGAATGCTTGCTTTAGACTTTAAAAAAAAATATTTTTGAAAAAAAGGAAATCAAAGCACTACAGTTGTTGTTATTTCGAAAATAATCTATATTATTAAATGATGTTAAAAATCCTATTACATAAATAAGTACTAATAAAAACAGTAACACTTTTGTCAAACTTATTAGTTATTTACCAACCTTTGTCGTTGCTTTGAAAATCTGAGAACTAGATAATAAAGCTAGGATGCAGAGGTTTATATACCTGATGGGAAAGGGATTAGGTCTATTTTTGAACAATTAATGTGCTTATAAGCTATGTTAATCTACGTCGAACACGTGCATTTGAAATGCACCGTGCAGCATTAACATGCAGTTAGTAACATATGTGGTAGTATCATAATTTCATAATGTCACGTTGGCTCGCAAGGTTATGCCTTAAGCGAATGGGAGAATAACGTGAGCTCGCGAGCTGATTCGGTGAGCGGGGTTCGAAGAACGTTGCCTCACAAGGGAACGCCGTAAGCGGGAGACAGAATAACGTGGGCTCGCAAGGGAATGACTTGAACGGAGGATAGACAAACGTGGGCTGCCAAGGGAATTACTTGAACGGAGGATGGAATAACGTGGGCTGCCAATGGAAAGACTTGAACGGAGGATGGAATAACGTGGGCTGCCAAGGAAATGACGTTGACGGGGTAGGGAATGTCTTTTGTTGGTAGAGGAATGCTTTGAACGAAGACCTGGGCCTGTATTCACCAATTCTTAGACACAATTTTTATGAATAGACTTAGAAAAAGAAAATTATGCTCAGTGTTTCAGTCTTTACACTCTACCACTGGTGATTTTGCCATAAACAGATCATTCTTCATGAAGAATGATGTAGATAGAGGTGCCAAGTTTGACTCAGAAATAAAACAGCTCTTGAATATCCATTTAAATAATTTTCTTAATTCTTAGACTAAAGTCTAAGAATTGGTTGGTGAATACTCACGTCAAAAATGTTTGCTTTTTTACCCAATGCGAAATAAATATTATTTCGCAACCAGTTGCATTTTTCATGTTATAAATGTCAAACACACATGACACTTGCACACGTATCAAATAAATTGATACAAGTATTTTGCTGACACATTTTAAATTAATAAAGTGAGTCTATTTTGCAAAATATGTATTAACAAATTGTACTTAATAATACATTATAAAAACACTAATGGCAAATCATGCTGGGCCCTTCCGTTAGGTTTAATTGAAAGTCTTTCTTGAACAATGAATACATATTTGAAAACGTGCTTTTGTTATTATTCTCACTTTGATTTTACCTCTACCTCAAATATAAATCCTCCTTAAAATAAGTTATAATTTATTATTAGAACAAATCACGATCGGTTGTCTGCATGTATAGTATTACAACTATTATGTGATGATTTAGTTAATCCAATATATTCTATATTTTGACGACACAATATAACACAATAATGTTATGCAATCATACATGAAAAGAACATGTGAAACACATCAAAGTATATGTGTAAAATATAAATTAATGACTGTTTCCGTGTAACTTTCCTGTATATATTATAATCCTAAGGATGGAAACATTACTCTTGGTAAAGATATGAGTTACACGCAAGATAATATATTTAAATGAGATAACGTATCATAATATTACAAGACAATATATGCTTTATGCAAACAGACCTTTAACATTTAATTACGAAGAGTAAATTGAAAAGAAAGCTTGACTTATGAAACTACATAAATGTTTACATCATTAACTCAGGCTAACATTCTAAGTGTAATACAATCGCATATCATTGTGTGTTGAAACAACTTAGCAGATTTATATATGTATATATAAGAACAAATAAATTTCCCAGCGCATTGTAAATATTGATGAATACAGCATAGTGAAACCATTATCGATGAATATATATTATGACTCATTGACCCTACATTTAATTTCATTAAAGAATTGGTGAACTATCAATGATATTTGAAATAGGTGTAAAGACAGATAAATCCATCAATAATATGATTTAAATTCTTAGTTAATGAAACAATAGCAATAAACTATGCCCATTCACCGTTAAAGGATTCTGAGATATTTTATTATTATTAGTTTTATTATAATGACATGTATTATTATGAGAAGTATAATTAGTTGTATTATTATGATCATTAGTATAAGTGGTAGTAGAAGAAGAAGTTGTTGTTACTGTAGTTACTGTTATTGTAGTACAATAACAATATATCGTAGACATACTGTAATATACTTTATTTCAATTTTTCATTTCTAGATCTATCTTTGCACTGCATATAATACTCTTTCGAGTACTCATAGATCCTGATACACATAATTTAAACCATTAATAAATATATAGCTAGTGGATACATCAATTTATTATTCTATGATTCCTTACGGTAAATAATAAAATTGCTTTATGAAATATCAATCATTGAACGGCTTCTTCATAATTCTTTAAACCCGCTCGATAAAGTTGTGGGTTCCTTTTTCGGTATTAAAATCGGGAAAAATGCAACACCGATTACAACATTAAATGTATTAAAGCTGAGATCACCGCCTTGGAACGGTTTATGAAAATAAGAGGAGGGGAACACCAGTTGAAAGCCGGGTAAAATTTCACAGTTATTATTATATATTATAATATATTTTGTTATATTATATTATAAAATAACAAATATCAAATAAATGGCTTTGTTTGAAAATAGTTTAGTGGATATCATCATTTAAAACAACTCCCACGTCATCGTTATTCATTAGCAAGTTGAAAATAGTTTGTAAATCTACTAACAGTTGTAAATGTGATATTGTATATCCTAATTGTATTAAATAAATCGCAAAATTAAGTTCATTATTATTATGAATATTATTCACGTTCGTTTCCACCATCTGTCATTTGCACAAAACTACGCATTATTTTAAAGTGTAATGGAACATTTTTGTATGTGTAAATACTGTTATGGTAATCACCTAGTTTTGTTCGACCTTGATGTTTTTACCCTATTGCATGTCAATATTTTACGGCGTCGGCGTCGCGGTCGGTGTCGGCATCCGAGCTGAGATCAATATTTTTAATAAGATGGTTGCTCACGAATGATTTGAGGGATTAATGTAAACATTTAAATATTCGTGTCCATATTTTTTAGCCTTTTATAAGTGCATTTTGTCTGTGCGATAGATTGTACGTTTTAAGTGGCAAAGTTGGTCATGAAAAATAAAGAGCAGCTTACTTTTGCTCATGCAGGTACATATTATCCCTAGTATTGGTAAATTAAATAGAAGAGTCATTACAAGCACGTGTACTTCTTGAAGTCTTATATTTATTCCAGTTTCAGCACATAGCTCTGCATTTAAATGTCAAAACATAAGCTCAATGTGCAAATATGCTATTTACTTAGATGGTATGAAATGGTATGGACACACCAGATACTTCCTATACATATTAAGTCATCTAAATCACCATTCAAATCAACTAGCGAATAATTTACAATTATAACTAAGATTCAATATTATGATAAGGACATAATTATTGTTTTGTTATGTGTGTATATTTATTATATTACCTGTTTTAATCTATTTGAACAACTATACACATATCGATTAAAAAACACGAGGTACATTTTTAACGTTCACTCTTTAAATCTTATTTTGATAGGTTCATGTGAACCTTATAACAGCAACTTCGTTACATTAAACTTAAAATTAAGTGCGCATTGCACTCAACGTTGTAATAACGATGCGTCCATGATGCGAAAAAGGCTAACCACACTTTTGATATGGATGACTTTTATCTATTAACAACAGTTTATTTTGGTGAACAGTTTCAATCGATTTAAATATTTTGATTAGCAAAATATATCAGGACTCTCATAGCTAGAACAATATTTATTCGATTTAGCGTTTATATACCTACTTATCAATCATTAAATATATAGCGTTACTGTTCTACTGATTTGCAGTTAATTTTATATTTTGCAACATTATGCCGTATCAACCGTCAACAAAAAAAATAAGCACATCAGAATACGAAAATTCGTATATTAGTTCACTTTTCTGAATTGAAATTAAGTAAAATATTAAACTAGCAAGTACATGTATACATTTAACTATATATGTAATCGCGTGTTGTAGCAGCTTTATTAGTTGGTTTATTTCCAACATATGTTACTGTTCTGTATGATATAAGCCCGTCAATTGTTGACCAGTTTTCATCTCATTACAGCGGATCAATTATTTCGCTTTACGATAAAAACGTGTGTTTCTTCTTCCGATTATGTTTACTTACACTAACGCTATTGTTGCACAAGTAATAATCAGTTGTTTTTTTACGGTAAGATCTTTACATTTATAGGGTTAATGAATCATTTTATACGATTACAATGACATATCAGCAGCTTGAGGTTTATAGTATATTATGGATTACTCGTTGCACGATGTCACAGATCGGTAACGGTCATTATTTATCAAATGTGATTAGGCCGTTATTGGCGCCATCGCGTTGAGTTCATTTTTATCAATGGTGTAGTCTATCCGCAGTTAGGTCTTATACATGAGCTACACTTGACATCGCATACGTGGTCAGTTTCGGATATCTTTTCAATAACCAGCCAAATAGTCGCATCCAAAAGTATAAGGTATTGTAACAGCAAAACCAGTCCAATTTCAAACGTTTGTGATAACGGCAACATTGCGCTTGCAGCAGACATTGTATGCTGGACGCCGAGAAGCGCTATACAGCATACACAATTTGCATTTAAATTTAAAGAATAAGTATATTTTGTAAAATGTACAACACTGTTTTAACCAAAAGTAAAACGAAAACGTTCTATGCGCTTTAAAGATGTTATTCAGCAATAAAAATTCAACTTTTGCTCCAAAGATGTCGCGTCAAAGTATAATGATCGCAAGCTAATAATTACGAAAAAGAATATTCACTTACTACACGAGACACGTTTATTTGAAGTTTTAAATTTATTAAAGCACGCTCACGGTACACTTCCTTAATTATTTTTGCTCTAAAACATCAATTATAAGCATACTACAATGCTTACATAAATTAATGCCTTATACGATATACACTTTTTAATATGTGAATAGAACAGTTCATGAAACAACAAACCGGTAGCAACACAACGTGTTGCCTATGCTCGTATATTAATATATAGTAATATATCTCAGAACGCGATGTAACTGGTCATAATTGCATGGTTATAATTTGGATATAATTAAAGATAATACAAACATATGTAGTTACCTTGCTTTGATGATGTATATATGTGTATTAAGTGTATAAAGAAGTGCGAACGATACATTATGCAGGATTATTAGGTGTTCATATAGGAGAACCCAATATTGTTTTATAAATGATTAAAACGCAAACATAGTGTTAGTATAACTGTAACATATGTTCTCAACCACAACATCTGTGTACAACTAGTTAGGCAGACTACAGCTGTATCAGCAAAAATTCATTTTTAGTAAGGCTTATCCCCTGATAATATTAACACGTATAACAACATTATTTATCCGTTGTAATTATGTGATAATCGGCCAAGTTATTTTTTTCATATAATTCAGAGTAGTAACACGTGTTCTGTGAAACCGTCTCAGAATACCAATGAACCTGAGTAAATCCGATTATTTTAAGAAATTAATTCTTAATGACAGCACATAATTACCGGTTCTTAAGTATAGTGGACTTTTATAATGGGTATCTGCGGTTAATACTCTCAAAGTTCACATGCATACTATGGCAGTGATACAAACAAAAGCATTCGAAAAATTAGATATAGTATTGTACCATACTTATTCCTCCCAAAAGAAAAAACAAATTGCAATCAATCGAAAACAATCTTTCCAAAATAGCAGTTTGCAAAAAATCATAATCATTTTTGTATGTTGGTACAGTAATGGATTAAGTTCACAGTGAGATTTTGAAAAATTAATAAATTAAAACATTTCTGTTTTGAACAAACATTTTGATTTATATAATTGTATACAACTTTTATAACACACTTACCGCCTTTTCTAACGCAACACATTTCAAACTTGAATATCTCAGTTATGAGTTAAGATTTTGATTTAAATTGACTTCATTCTGGGGAGCCAAGTATCCAATCATTCATCCGTGACGATAAGACGCTCAAGCATGTTAGTATGTATAATTTCATCTTTTTGCACGGGTAAATGATGAAATGCAATTTTAATCTAAATTTATTTCAATTTTATAATTTGAGATCGGTTTTTACATCAGGAAAACATAACATTATTATTTTTTAATGTATGGCTCGTGTGGATATTCTTGTATATTACACAAGATCCATCCTTGGTGTCTCAAGGTTTTCAATATTCTTGTATATTACACAAGATCCATCCTTGGTGTCTCAAGGTTTTCAATATTAATCTATTTTAATTATTGTGCACGCAGATTATTAGTTGACTGCATTTTCACTGGGCAATACTGGACACAAAAGCATATAAATTATACGACATTCCTGCAATTACATCAGAAATATATGGTGCTATTAGCTTAAACGAACAGGGCGATAATCTTTGAAAAGCTGTAATGAGATAAGCTGGACATTATGATACTACCACAGATGTTTCTAATTTTCACGGTACATTTCAATGCACATGTTCAACGTAGATTTACATACGTTATTAGCACATTAATTATTGTAAAAAGCACACATCGAATTCCCAACGGGTATATAAACGTCTGCATTCTAGCTTTATCATCGAGTCCTCATTGTCAGAGCTATTACCAAGGTAAGTATTCAATTTATAAATGTAATTATGTCTTAAATGTATTATAATGTATTGTATACGTATCATTATAGAAATAACCAGCATTTAAAATATTTTGATTATGTGATAACACATCTTTTACAATCTTTAACCCATTCATGCCTAGCGTCCTGAAAAAAGGACATTGCAAACAGCGTAGACCCAGATAAGACGCCGCGTCTCATCTGGGTCTACGCTGTTTGCTTAAATGAATTTCTTTATGAAATATTCTAAATACAGAAATAAATGTACTTAACACCCCTAATTTTGGAAATAAATTGATCCAACTTAGAAGGATAGGAGAGTCCACTGGGCATAAATGGGTTAAAGCAAAGCATTCTGCCGATGCAGTTTTGCAATAAAAGATTACTTTTTAGAGTTACTGCTACACTTTCATGGCATCGACACGTTTATTAAATTTCATATTAGCCAGTTATGAATCAAATTACCTTATACATTAGCATATTCAGTTTATTGCCATGATACGGTCGGGCTAAAACCGATCGCCGAGGAAGACGAATAAGTGTTTTGTACAAGAAAACTAAATGGGCGGATCGAGCTTTTGATTTTTTGTCTGTTCAATCATACAAGCTTAATTAAACAAGCCGTATTTTGTTTAAGATAACAGATCTTAAAAGATAATAAGTGGCAGAATTGTATTGATTTTACGTTTCAAATAAAGCAATGTGCATGCATCTATAGTTTGTCGCATATGATACGGTGTTCTCCTCTAACACAGCCACAACTTATATCATTGTAGTTCAAGTATGGCAGGAAATGTCATGGGCCACTCTTTCTTTAAATAATCACTTAGTGTTGTAATTTTAGCGAAATCATTTAGTTGAAACAGTTTGGGGCAAACAACCTCTATTACGTAGGAACATCATTTATTTACGAATAGTTGGCTATTATCTGTGCCTGTTTATACAAATATCTCCGCGCCTGCATTTATATATATGTGGCAACGGCTATAATAAAACACTTGGCCGCGAGCATGATTCATTAAGCACACTTATTGTCATGGAGTCTTGTTATATTACTTATTTAACTCTTATTTGCACAAGAGGTTATTCAAACATTTACATTTAACACCTCCGGTATACTACACGCTAAATATCAGAACAATATCAGTAACTATTGCAAAATAAGCGGATGCCTGTTTTAACTTCCTTTGTATACCATATAATCACTAGAGACATGATTTGAACCCAACCACTATTAGTCGAACTAATAGCAAGCACATTTGTATCCAATATATACCTTTTACAAAGACAAATACGTTAAAATGTGCAACGGTCTTGCAGGCTTGCAGGAATACTTAAAAATGCATATGTGATAGTAATTTTGTTTAAATCAACGAGGTTAACACGTCGTAATGTTATTGTTTCACTCTTTGAATTAAGTTCATGGAAATGAGTGAAACACACATATACTTGTGTTAAACACTTAATTATTATTCAATGTACAAATTGTCTCTTTCCACGAAGTAATTAAATGCATTTTGAAACAGCATGTATTTCATTAATGTTTTTCTAACAAAACACGGTGAAACGTGTAGGCATTATAAACTCATTCGCAAACAGTCTGTATGTGATCACCGCCCCGCAGGCAACACATCACATATACAACATCCGCGTCCTCTATGTTATTGCGCTTCCTACGCTCCTGTTTAATCGTTTTCCTACCCGCTTTATTTATTGAAAAAAGCACGCTAAAAGTATATTACCGTACGCACGGGAAGTATTTGAATGTAATGACAATACAATTTTGGAGTTAACGAGTAAAACGTGTTTGGAATTTGTTTATTGTATCAATCTAATGCTATAAACAATGATGAACACTCAGCAACTCTGGGACTTGGCTTAATTGTTTGAGCTAGGACTGCTTTTGTATTAAGTATTAATCCGTAAGGAGACCACAATACCAATATATAACCTGTCTTCTACTTTGGTTTAAACACTAGTTATTTAGTTCAATAGAAAGTGCATATAAGCAATACAATACAAACATACAAATTATTTTCGAACGACATACAAGGCAGGAGGAAATTGCAGTATTGCTTATTATAAAGGCTGTAGGATACAATTTGACAGGATTGAGAAAAAAGCTCGAGGCTTATGCTATGTCTCTTTTCTGTCAGTTAGAAGCGCTGCTGTTATGGTGTAAATAACCAAACGTGTAACAACAAATTATACAATTGACAAAATAACGAAAAATGTAGTTCAGTGAATGGTTTTTGAATACCGTTTAGAAATGGAAAAAAATAATGTCTTCTTCTTACACCTGTAGGTAAAACAATGTTCTCAACTGTCACACTTGTGCTGTTCGTGTCATGCTTCGGCGCAGCGTTAAGCACCTGGAGCCCATACTGGAACTCGTATTTGTCAGGTCAAGGTTCCGGCAAGGGCGGATATTGGAACTCGTATGTGCCAGCACATGGCAAGGGCGGATATTGGAACACGTATGAGCCACAATATGAGACCTATCGGCCGCAACAATATCCTAGTTATTCAGGTAAGAAAACAATAATATATTTGATAGTATCCTATGGATGCAGTACCAATATAATTAGGCAACTACTAGGCAGAAACTGATTTGATATGTTTTATGATGTTGACATTAGTACAAATTAGGACAACATAGTTATATAACAAACAAAGATGTGTCAGGACAGTCTTGAATTATATGAGCACAGCGCAGAAAATGCACACCTTAATCAGAAGTTGTATGTATATATTTCCACATTAGAATATGGTTATAGATATCTTTAATATTAAACTGATATACATGTTAGAATTAAAATTAAAACGACATAACGATATCAATTCACTTCAATTAACTAAACAAATTGAAATTTATTGAGATAAAAAAAAATTATTGACATTTAATTTGCAAACATTATACAACTTTGATTTAATGTTTATTTTACTCTTAATTCAATTTTCAAACATCGATTACTGCCTTGTTGAAAACTTCTGCATCGAATACAACAGAACATTTTACTAACTCCGTATTGATATATCGGCTTTGTTATACCATCAATACTTTGTTATTAACACCATTCTCCGGCTGAGTTCATGCATTATTTACATTATGGCCGTTTTCAAATATGCTTAACAATTCCAAATTGTGTAACATTTAAAAAGCTGTTTTCTAATATAAAGCATACTCGATACGAAATTGAACTAAGCCTTTTATTATTGTAGGTTCCTATTGGCCTGGATGTAAGTATATAAATGGGTTCTACCTGTTATGTATTTATTAAATATTTATTACAATAACTGATATATTTAATACACCATGTAATGTTAACGTGTTGCATATAAAGAAGTTTATAATACAGATACAAAAAAAATCAAATTTCATTAGTTGTATTCAGTGTGTAATCTTCTTAAATACAAATAATTAATGAAATACCTACTTGAATTACGTATGTATGTCATAACTATTATTATTGAAGGGGGCGGCTGGCAAGGGGATAACGTCGGCTCACAAAGTAATTCCGTGGACGGTACAGGCAATTACGTGGGCTGGCAAAAGAATTACGTGAATTAAGTACAGATGAAATTGAACGAAATAAAGATAAATACATGCAGAGAATGTTTGCTTTTGTTGACAATACGTAATAAATATTTTTCGGCAACGAGTATATGTATTTATGTCATTAATTTTGTATGCCCTTGAAATGACCTCATGTTAAGTAAATTGAACTATTTTCACGACACACGTAAAATGAAAAAATATGTTTATGTTTATATTGATTAGTGTAACAAGTGTATTTATTCATCTATTATGAAAACAGTTACGAAAAATGACGCAGGGCCCGCATGGATAATCTGATTTTAAAACGATACCATATAACTAATACTTATCTTATAAGCGTTTCTCACATGCTTTGATTTTTTATACGGTCTCTTTTTATTTAAAATAATATTAAAAATATGATGCATTGTTTTCTTAAATGCAACATATCCTTCACGTTCACATCTGCTGAATACTGACCCGGAATAAGGTATAGATAATTCATTAACCACCAACTTGTGTCGTTACACTTTTCATTCTCAAGCAAAACGTACTATGCTAATATTGATACTATGAACACATCCTTTAATAATGATCCAGCATTTTCATACGCCTATCGAAAAATTAACCAGCGCGTTTTTCAGGAGTGTTTGTTTAGATCATATGCTAAACAATAGCGGTAAATGTTGATGCAAAATGTGCGCTAGACAACGGTTTGTGTTGTTCAAAAAACAATATTGCATACAACACACATGTATTTCCTTTTACAATTTACGTGTTCGGACTGATTAAAATCCTGTTTGAATATACATATGGTGATTTGAAAAATGACGATCCCATTTCTGTGTCAAATATTGAATATTATCAGGTCTGACCTTCTTCGAGCGGAAAGTAAAAAAATGGCATGATTCATCGATCACACTAAGCCGGAAAACCATGGAACCTCCAAGCTCGAATGTTTTCCCGCCTCAAGATAATTTTGTAATATAAGATTATATAAATAATATTATGTAAGCGTCAGTCGCCGTCAGTTCCCTCCGATATGGGATTAAATTAATCGTTTAAGTAGTGTATTACGAACTGGAACTCTATGCAACGCGGCGAACATACAATATAATTATGTTTTTCTACATTGCACGAGTATATGATTATTTGTTATAACAACTCGTAGTTAACCGTCATCAGTCATCCAATACATAGCCGGAGTTAAGTCAAAGTACCGACAGTATTATCACACATGTATCTGTTTCATACCATGTTTGGTTGAGCACAGTCAGCATGCATGCAATTACGTGGGCTCTCAAAGGAATTCCGTAAACTAAGTACATGATGAAATGGAGCAAAATACAGATCAACAAATACATACAATATTTGCTTTTGTTGACAATACTTAATAAATATTATTATTGTGCGTTTATGCGTCGATTGGTTTTGTTTAGGTGTACGTATTCACTTATTATATAACATGTATGGCGAATGATTCTGGACCCGTATGGGCGGTCTGATTTTAAAACGATACAATACCATGAATGTTATAATTATCTAGGAATATGAAAAACACGTTTTGATTTTTTATTATTTGTCTTCATATCAATCACTACCAGTAATATATGCTTTGAACTTACTTTTATATTGTCTCTTAAGATTTACCACTTCATATACTATACATCCTGAATATAATAGGTTAAACTGTGTAAATAGTATAAATCAAGATAGGTTTCCCTCTTGTGTTAAACCATGCTGCTTTGTTATCTTCAATGCAACTTATTCTTTTTTATCTGCTGAATACTTAACCGGGGCATAAGTTAGAGATAAATAAATACATAACAAGTTGTGTCGTAACGATAGTCTTTCTCAAGTAAACTGCACTACGCTTATATTGAATAATATGATGATATTAACACATCTTTAAAATGGTCCGGTTTTTTCACAACCTTACCAAAAATAAACCAGCATGTTTTTATGTAGTTTTTGTTGAGATCACAGAAAGAAAAGCGATACAAATGTTGATGCAAAAGTTATGCTAGACAACATTTTGTGTTGTTCAGAAAATAGTATTGAATACGAAACACATGTATTTCATTTTACAAGTTTGAATTCGGAATAATTTAAATCCTAATTGCATATATACATTATGATTGAACGAATTGCAACCACAGTTCTATTTCATGTGATCAGGCGCGACTTTCTTCAATAACCTGGAAAGTAAACTATCTAGAAGCTCGACAGAGATTGTTACGACGAAAGTAATGTGTCTTGTATATTGTTATAAAAAACGATTAATGGGAATGTCAATCCTCGTCGGAACCTAACAATATCGGAATAAAATAATAGTTTTTGTAGAGTGTAACGAACTGAAACTGTATGCGTCCCGGCGAATAAAAACTATAAATATGTTGTTGTTGTTTTCTACCAACATAATTATATTGCACGAAAATGTGAATATGTTTAAATGCTACGCGTACAAAGGCGCCATCAGTCGCAGCCGGTAAAGGCAATTTACCGACAGTAATATCCCATGTTTTTTTTTTCACACAGAAAGCCTAGACTTTTAATAAAGCATTGCACTTATCTGTACAAAGTCTGAATGTGTGTTTGTTTGGTATTAATTTTCGTCGCAACTTTCAAACCGTGAACGATCGAACCCTTCACAGAATCTTTTATATTATGAAATAGTGTGCGTTAGAACTTAAGAAGTCTTAAAAAGTCGGTTACTTGTTATCTAATAATAGCTCAGAATTCACGCCAAATAAACTTAATCTCGGAAAACGGTCGCGTTGTCTAGAATAAACACAGAAATACTTCTTATGGCAATTGACACGATTTGAACATTATATGGCGAATAATTCTTAACAATGCTACAATATAAACATACCAACTTAGGATACAATGGTTTCAGAGTAGATACTTTGAAATTAATTTTGAAACAAATACATATGCCTCATTGGGCATGGTCAATTCATTAATACAGTTGCATGATTTGAACACATTGGGTAGATGAACTCTTTATGATGTTCCATATCAGATATTGCAGTAATACATTCTTCCACAGTTTTGCAAGTTTCACAGTGTTTGTGTGTGCTGTCTAAAGGCTATATAAAACGTTCCACACACCCACATTCGCGTAACAGTTTGGCGTACGTTACGCAGTTGGTACGTGACGCCAGAGCATGTTCATGTATTAAAAATTTTAATGATCGTAATCGTACATGTATATTAACGAAGAAATTGCTAAAACAAGGTTTTTGTATCATAACCTACGACGTAAATTCGCTAAATTTCACTCAAAGTATGGTGATTTAATTTCAAAATATAATGTTCTTTAAAGTGATATTATGGGCATTTTTCACTGTTGAATTGAGCTGAAAAGAATTAACAGCTTAAAAGTGTTAGTTAAAATGTGGTTACAATTATTAACAATAGATGTAGCAGAAAGATATTTGTCCAATATTGAACCAATGTATTTAACAGATGATTGAGAAACAATAGTGTGATCATTACATTTTACATTAAAGTTAAGAAGTTTAGATAATTTCCGTTTGGAACCAAACACTATACATTCAGTTATTCCAAGGTGTAAAGACAGTTTGTTATCCACTAACCATTTACTACAATTTCAATTTCTTTACCCAAAACACTTACTGATGATACTAGGATCTTTGTGAGAATAAAGGATGGAACTGTCATCAGCATAAAGAATAGGTCTACATAAATAAAATAATCACCAGGACTATTGCCAAGCAATATAGTCCCCTACCGGCTCCACCATTGTCAGAAATTCCACTATTGTCAGATTTTTGTATTTGTTGCTATAGCAACCAGAATCTTTGACGTAGGAACAAAATGAAATGACGTGCATAATGTCCATATTGCCATCTGTCCACGTTTCAAGTTTCATGAAAAAATATTAATAACTTTTAAAGTTATCGCAGGATCCAGAAAACCACCATTTTCAGCA
Source organism: Dreissena polymorpha (assembly GCF_020536995.1). NCBI lineage: Eukaryota > Metazoa > Mollusca > Bivalvia > Myida > Dreissenidae > Dreissena > Dreissena polymorpha. Next base: position 51,482,272 of record NC_068362.1, read on the forward strand.
GTATTTCTAGTCTATTTGTTGCCATAGCAACCAGAATCTTGACGTAGGAACACAATAAAATAACGTGCATAATATCCATATTGCCGTCTATCCATGTTTCAAGTTTCGTGAAAAAATATTTAGAACTTTTAAAGTTATCGCAGGATCCAGAAAAGTGTGACTGACTGACAGACTGACAGACAGACAGACAGACAGACAGACAGAGCGCAAACCATAAGTCCCCTCATGTGAAACCGGTAGGGGACAAAAATCACTAATATCCTATATCGGTTTTAAGGCATTATGAAATGGATATGGGTGTGACAAGTAACAAGAACCCTACACATTTACATAACAGAACATCTGAGATCTACAATTACTGGATATAATATATATGTTGAAAGTTTATATAAAGAGGGCAGTACAAAAGAATTTACAAAAGTAGTAATAAAGACAAAACAACCAGTTTACAATGTTAAGAAATATGCAGTTGTTGGCAATAAGAGAACAATTACCATTCTTAACTTTAACTTTTGCAAGTGTAAATACATGTATGTAAATCAGAATACAAGAATTTGTCTCCCTGTCACTTTGAGCTATATAAGTGCCCAATGTTTACACTCAGTAAATTTGTAAAACCAACTTATATGTGCTTAAAAAATGAAATATTAAAAATCCTTTCAAGATCACATATCACCAGTAAGTATTTAATGAACCTGGTTGTGGAAAGGTTATGGATCAGCCCTGTTTTAGCCTTAAGTGTAAATTGGTTATTCCAATACTGTGGAGACACCAATAACACCCATAAATCAATTAAGAATACAGTTTTTTGTAATGCCCCCGGTAGGGTGACATAGTTTTTTAGCTGTCAGTCCGTCTGTCTGTCAGTCTGTCTGTCTGAAAACTTTAACATTGCCCATAACGTTTGCAATATTGAAGATATCAACTTGATATTTGGCATGCATGTGTATCTCATGGAGCTGCACATTTTGAGTACTGAAAGGTCAAGTTCATCCATAAAGGTCAAATATATGGCTTCAAAGCGGCGCAATAGGGGGCATTGTGTTTCTGACAAACACATCTCTTATTTTTAAATGAAAAACCACAGACATTATTGGAATTTGCCTTATATTAGGCATTGTGTATACATTTTAAAAAACCCATTTTTCCACACTATGAAACAACTTTTTTAAAGGGCACCAACAAATGCTACTCCATCCCCTTTGCACGCTCAACAAAGAATCAGTTCTTTATAAGAATATTTCAAATGGGCAAAAGTCAGGGGCAATACTGTCAAAATGCCCTTTAACAACTCTGGTGACAAGCGGCTGTAGTATAGTTTCTCTGTAAATTTACAGCGAAACCCATACTGTCATTATCATAAATGTATAGCTTAGAATTTATTGTATACTACATGTACATAAATATGTTATGATGTCTTATTTATACAAATTAACCTGGATGATTATGAAAAACACAATCTCCCTGCAAAGAGCATTTGTTCACCAGTAACAATATGTCCAGTAATTTGCAAGCAACAAACATGAACAATTTAGTTCCCCAGTCACTGGGTTTTTAAGAGTTCAACTTTGCTTAAGTAATAATGCATCAATGTTGATTCTAAAGAAAAAGAGTAAGCATTTATGACTAAACTGTTCTGCTGACCAGAAGCAAGGACGTCAAACACAAGCTTTACAACATTTATAGTTTTAGTTACTTAAAAATCTAAAATGAATGTCCATTCTAAGTTTGCTGTCGTATTCTTCCCTCAAATTATACATGTTTCTTGCATAATTGAATGTTCGTGTCCATGGATCACAATGTATATAGAAACAAACATTATTTTGAATAATTGTTCACAGTAATTTTTTTAATATTAGGTTAATTTTGGGATACACTAAAGCAAATATTAACATTTGTCTCAAAATAAATCATCCTCTGAAGCCCCTGATGGTATTCAAACCCATGCCTCTTTCCTCTGGAGAGGACAGTATTCTATCTTAAAATACAAGGGCATGTAAGAGGAAAACTAGCAATTTCAAAGGGACCTTTTCACAGATTTAGACATGGATTGAAGTTTGTTATCTAATACTTTAAATTGATAAGTAAACGTTTGAAGAAAATACCTCAATGAAAAAATAATACAAAGAAAGGAAGTCTTCCTTAACTGGTCTTGATCCACTGACCCTTGGAGTAAAGGTCGAGAGCTTAAACCAATGGGCCATCAGTGCTCCCATATAGTCAGTGCCACTCAGTGGCTTATTTTATACTTTATATAAGAAATCCTTGTAATGTCACAAAATCTAACTATAACATAAGAATTCTCCAAATTATTTTTTTCATTAAATGCTATATCGATAAATGCAAACATTGGATCTAAAAAGCTGCAATAAAACAAAAAGAATAAAAATATAAAAGTAACCCTCAAATGGGCTCGAACCATTGACCCCTGGAGTAAAAGTCTACCGTTCAGACCACTCGGATATCCATGCTCATACAATGAGTGATATATTTCATACTGTATAAATTATGTAAGCAATCCTCGAAGTGTCACAAAATATAACGAAAACAGTCGATTTAATTTTAAATTAACTCAATGTCAATACTGGCATCTTTAAATTTTAACAAGTTTGTAAGTATGTAATGGGAATTTACAGATCTACATTAAATTGTTACTAATAAAGAATATAATCTTGAAACAGACGAGCTCAAAAACACACATTAAAATTTGTCCTCTTTACGAGGCGTTTGAACCGAGGGGGCCGCCATCTTGTTTTCAAAGGTAGTTCGAAATCCAATATGACGGCCGCCTTCGTACATCAGAGAGACGGTGTGGTGTAGCCCACTGTCCGAAGGGTTCAGATTGACTAGCTGTACTACTTTCTTCGACCCATTTAATGACGTCACATTACGCGTACCGATTTTAGGAAACCCTATTTTATATTATGAAATATATTACGTGGTACATTGTGTGACGTCATTTCTGTGACGAAACACACTTGTTTTATTTAAACTCTCTGGAATTTAAGGACATGTCGGACATGGTGTTTTTTAACAGTAAACTATTTGTTTAAAACATCGAACGAATGCAAAACATATATCGGAGTGTGTGTTTATCATGCATAAATGTAAATTTCGATAGGAATACATTAACATAGTGTGGTTTAAACTAAGTTTTGATAAAGATATGGAAGAATAGAAGTTGATGTGCATATCGTTTCAACGTCTCTGTTATACACATTAGATTAAAGTTGTCAACTTTTAAAATTGTTATAAACATTGTATTCACGATGTCATTAAGATAAGCGTTTCGGAAGCCTGTGTTTTCCCGTTTCAAATGTTTACACGTTAATTTACATAAACTGTGTTCATATGCGTCTTAAATAAACAATGGCTTACCGTTTTAGTAATATTTTTGTCAGTTTTGTTAAAGCAAAAACTTACAAGTGTTAACTGTTTTCGTTAGTTGTTGTATATAATAAAAGGATAATAACAATATTACGCTAGTCAATTGTTCCAAGAGTTTGTATCAGTCTCGTGGCTTGTGCTATTTCGCATCACACTCGAGGCTCCGCCTCTCGTGTGATACGTCATTACAGAAGCCGCTCGACTGATAAAACACTTCGAACAATTGAGTAGCGTAATATTCCGTATTATTTTGAGGATAATACACGGCCGAACCGGGCCGGGCAGTGATAATCGGCCCACAGGGAGCATAACGGCCCGAGGGTCTAGATATTATACTAAATTATAGATTGACACAGGTTTTGAGATCCTACTGTTTTGTGTTACCCTAAAATTGTGATTCGCACAGACATAATAACTTTACGACGACACAGAAAGATACGTGTTTTTCGGAAGGAGCTGAACAAGAGAATATTTGTGAAATCATTTGATTGTTTACGCGCTTAAAAGTTTACAGAGGTAACCCTTTGTCCTGTAGTCGAAACCAGGAAATGTTTTACTTCAGTCAGTGCTCTTTATTTTCTCAATATTTACATGTAATAAGAATACTGTGCGATCAGTGTTGTTCCCTTTTTATTCATATTGATATTATTTAGTAAAATACAATTTTCAGGAGGGTAAATTGAAATGCTTATTTCAGTAATTTGAAGAATGATGGTCCGAGTATTGATTTTTTTTGCCTTTTGACAACCTTTTAAAACCTATAATATAGAAACTGTCCACAACTTTCACTCAAGTTGTATAGTGGTATGTAGCCTCAGAGCGGAAGAAAAAACATCAACTTACGGCGTTTATAAGTGTCTTCCCATACACATTTAAGATTATTTGATAACATTTTGACCATATTTACTTATGTGTTACTTGTGTTTAGAGAAATTGACAATGATGAGCTAATTCCACCAACTTAGCGGGCGGCCACCAGGAACCAAAAATCCAAGATGGCCGCCATCGTAAAAACTTTGTTTAAAGTTGTATTTTTTACTTTGATGATTGGAAACATCAGTAACAACGGCAAACCATATAGGCATTTGGAAACATTCTTTTTGCGAGATATTCTCTACCAGCATCAACTCCTACGTTGATAAACTGTGTCTCCCCATATTTTAGAAATGAAAGAACCTGCAGACCTGTCAAACCAAACTTCATGGGAAAATCTTTATTCAAGTTACCCATGCTCTCCATCATTCTTTCCGGTGACAAAGAGCTTAACCCCGAACCAACAAATGGTACTCGTAGTACCCCGGAAAGTACTCGTAGTTCCCCGGCACATATTTTTCCATGTGGATTTTGTGAACAACCAGTGACTTGGGAACATTGTCGAGCAATAGCATGTGATGATTGTAGTGTCTGGTATCATTCACATTGTATAGAAAGTAGTACACATGATATAAGCTTGTTACAACATAATGTATCGTGGATTTGTGTTAAATGTCATACACTAAATGCATATAGTTTTACGTAACACTCCTTTGAACTTGAAATATCGAACTCATTTAGTATTCTCAGTCTTGTATCCTCAATACCGTCGGTGGACTCGTCATTCAGCCCTATGGCATTTAGTAGCCAAAGAAAACGCAGATTATTATCATCAACGTCGACAGAACAGGGATCAGGTAACATTACTCACCAGCACATAGGCAAACCTAACAACTTAAGACTGCTTATTCCAAACTGTCAAAGTATAAGAAATAAAATAAAATGGCGGAAACAGTAGAATACTTTAAACCAGACGTCGTTGTTGGCTGTGAATCATGGTTGTCAAATGATATGATAAACTCTAAAATATTTCCTGAAAATTACAAGACAAATGTCCATCGTAAAGATAGAAATAAAAATGGAAGCGGTGTTTTCATAACAGCTCAATATATTTATGAAACATGGTATATCAATGAAAGTAACTCTGAATGCGAAATCATATGGACTGAAATTCAAACAGATGTGAAAAATGTTGAAGTAGGCTCCTACTACCGATCACCATGTGCAGATATCAGTGCCTTAGAATACCTAAATGACTAAATCTGTAAAATTAAACAAAAATTTAAAAACAAAAAAAATCATTTTGGCCGGAGATTTTAACCTTTTATTCTGAATTATGTCAATTATTATGCCTTACAAAACAAAATCCTAATATTATATTGGCTTTAATTTTGGCACAACAATCAATATTTCAGATCATTTGGCGCTGAACAGGAAAGATGATTTTGGCTAACCTCAGATGTTACAAACGCATTGTAATCGCAGGGGAAACACCCAGTAAAAGTTTGGTCATTTTTTAACCACAGTTGATCGTATTTTTATGTCCCCCACCACTATAGTGGGGGACATATTGTTTTTGCCCTGTCTGTTGGTTTGTTGCTTTGTTTGTGTGTTTGTTTGTTTGCGTCAAACTTTAACATTTGCCATAACTTTTGCAATATTGAAAATAGCAACTTCATATTTGGCATTCATGTGTATCTCATAGAGCTGCACATTTTGAGGGGTTAAAGGTCAAGATCAAGGTCATCATTCAAGGTCAAATATATGGGTCAAAATCGCTTATTTAATGTACACTTTTGCAATATTGATGATAGTAACTTGATATTTAGCATGCATGTGGATCACATGGAGCTGCGCATTTTGAGTGGTGAAAGGTCAAGGTCATCCTTCAAGATCAAAGGTCAAATATATGGGAAAATAGTGTTTCACAAACATATCTTTTTGTTAATGTTATTAAATAATTGTAAAATGAAATTCAGATTTTGTCATTTTAACATAATCATAATATCTAGAACATGTTGAATAAAACAATAACTTTACCAAGATTCTAAACCTGGGACCTTTGGATTGATGACAATAGTTACATATGCGCGATTATTTTTTTCAATTTGTATTGATTAGTAACCAAAATGCATTTTTAGTATGTTTCTTAGTACAAATATTATTTTGCTTGTATGAATATAATATATACATTTTTTTTATAAATTACGATTTCTTGCATTGACAGTCTGTGAAAAAATACTATATAAGCAATATATTTAATTTGAAATAAACATCATATACGTTTAGTGAACAACCATTGAAAATACACAAGGTTACAGACTACAATGTATAGACTGGACTTTCCATGCAAAGTCATAGATGTATTGAATTGTAATCATCATGTGCTTTGAACCACGTACATGGCTTGTAACTACTTTCAGAGTCCACTACGGGGGTTATAAGCTAAATATGGGCTCGTCTGTCTCCATATTTTCTAGTATGAATTGTACTCATTATACGGTATTATTTATCTATATCTGAGCCTCGCTATGGGACAACGGGATACATGTGCGTAAAAGGTCGTCACAGGGAGGACACTTTACGCATTAACATTGCTAAGAAAATATTTCTTTTTAACTTTAAATACAATAAAAGCCAAAACTCTCGTCCCATAAAGACAGACAGAAGACAGACAGAGAGAATAGTTTATTAGCGTCTCACTTTTGTACATAAAACACAATAAAACAGTACAAAATCATAATATATATATGTACAAAACCACTCTAAAAGAGTTACGAGAGACGATAGTTCTAAAAATTCTAAAATATGTTCAACGATTATATACAACATAGAATCTTTCATATCTGTTAGAAATATAAAGAAAGATGCTTAAGGAGATTCGATTTAAAATGATAAGTGTTTTTACAATAAATAAAAATTACAACTGTTAGAAATATAAAAAAGGTCCTGATGAAATTCGGTTTAAAATTATTAGTTTTCTTAAAATAAATAAAAATATATATCATCAAACAATACAGTAAGAGAAAATTATGTAGTACAATGTATATTATTATTTGATACGAAATTGACTATGCGCACACATTAAGTGGATTATATATACATGTGGTTACGTCGCTTCATTAAAATGTCATGACATGCTCTGGCACTGGGTTTAATGATGCGGTCATCTGACAGCAAGAAGTTCATTTTCTCTCTTGGGTTTAATGTCTTGAAATGTTGGTTTACCAGAAGAGCACTTTCTGTTAAATTGGATCTTATATTTTCATATAGCGGACATATCATTAGGGCATGTTCTTCACTTTCGACACAAGTCTTACAGATAAAACCATATCGTTCATTTTCTGGAACACCTTCATACTGTCCTGTTTCTATACGAAGAGGTGCAACCCCACAGCGGAATTTTGCCAAGGCACTACGTTGTGCTCGACTTATCGTAGAACACTTGACGTATGGCTCTACAGTGTATTCTGTTTTAAACTGCCTATAGTTCCGAAGTTTATTACCCCCATTTGCGCGTATTTGACCGTGTTCTCTATTAACAGTGTCTTCCCATTTAAGCTTAAATTCGTTCAACATGGCTTGTTGATAGCTATTAATTATCGACGTTTGTTGAGCTTTGCTGTATGTGTGTCCATGGCTGAGAGCGGCATAAATGCCTGTGTGGACTTTACTTTACGCACATGCATCTAGGTCCCTTTTCCCAGAGAACGACATATTAAGACAATAACATAAGGTTGAGCTGGGCCGGACGTCTTTAATCGGCCGCTGCCAATATAACGGCCGAAGGGCCTTTATGCGGCTAGGGCCGATTATAGATTTCGGGCCCAGCTCTGCCGTGTGTCTATGTTTATATTTTATATCTTTCTATTTTGTTTCTTCATTTTAATTGAATACGGAACCAGCTTTCCGTACTTCTATTTTAATGCAACTGATAACGAAATGTATGACGTGTCTCGTTTGACGCAATGTATGGGAAGAAATATATCCCGGCTTTTAGAGACAACAATTCGAACGTTGTGGTTACTTTAACAGTAAAATATTTATTTTAAAAAGCATCAAAAGAATCGAAAACATATTTCTGATTGTGTTTTTGACATGTATAATTGGAAACTGTAAAAGAAATAAAATTTAACACTCCGACCAGCCATTTGATTTCTTAAGTCGTGTTTCAGTCAGAATGTTTAGAAACCGATACAGCCGTTAAAAAGTGTGGTTTAAAATAAATTAGATTAAGGGATAAAAGAACAAAAAATGGAAGTGCATATCGTTGTAATTTTATTATTTTATCATGTATAAGCATTGGATTAAAGTTGATTAAGGTACATGTAAGCGTAACGTTTACGAAAGTTTGAAGTCAAATGATTCATGTTAAAGCTCAAATAATGTCATCTCATCTACAGTGCAGTTTCAGATGTAATTGATATTTATTCATTATTCCAATTGTGTGCTACGTTTAATAATCAATGTTGTTTTTATCAATTCGTTTATTGGTGGATTATTTTAATTAATCACCGTTGAAAAAGCCTTAATGTGGACGCCTTTTTCTTCAAATGACATCGCGCGATACGATTGTTTTCAAATATGAAAAATCGACCCGACTAGGCGGGCCAATATCATTTATATTGGTCCGCAAGATACGAATAATGGCCCGCTCGCTCTATAGTTACGATATGTAATATTTAGACAATAACACACGGCAGAGCTGGGCCGGACGTATATAATCGGCCCGCTGCCGACATAACGGCCCGAGGGCCATTATGCGGCTAGGGCCGATTGTAGATGTCCGGCCCAGCTCTGCCGTGTGCTATCGTTTATATCACATATCATACTATTTTGGTCCTTCACTAAAATGTATACAGAACCAGCTTTCCGTACTTTTATTTTCATTCAATTGATAACGCAATTTATGACGTATTTCATGTGACGTAATTTCAATGACAAAACTAGCTAGACTCTCTGGATTTTAGGACAACAATTCGGACGTTGAGGGTTTTTATTTAACAGGTAAATATTTTTAAAGCATCGAACGATTCCAAAACGTATTTAGGATTGTGTGTGTGTCATGCATAATTGAGAGCTTCGATAGAAATGAAATAATTGTAGTCGCTTCGACATTCGATTTTGTAAATTGTGTTAATGGCGACAGTGTTAAGCATTCGATGCAATCGCTTAAAAAGGTGTGATTCAAAATCAAAAAAAGATAAACGGATGGAATAACAAAAAATGGAATTACAAATCTTTGTTAGTTTAGTATTATAATAACCGGATTTAAGTTTTCATGGAGGTATGTGTCTTTTTCTATAAATTGTGCTGTTTCAGTATTTTGATGAATCTTGTTAAAGCATAGATTTCTAATTAGAGGCATCAATTTAATGTACAGATGAGCTTCAGTTTCAATCGATATTTGTATTATCCAAATCGTGTGCTACGTGTCATTGTAATTATGTTCGATTCTTTCGTTGAAGTGTGGCTTAATTTTATTGATCACCGTTGGCTAAGACTGAATGTGAACGCCATTTTGTTCAGTATTAGCCGCGCGATCCCATTTTATTCTGATATGAAAAATTGGCCCGGCTCAGCGGGCTGGTATAATTTATATTCGCCCGCTAGATACGAATAACGGCCCGCTCGCGACGTCATTTTGTTACTATTTATAGTAACGATATGTGATATTTGTATTTATAACATTTTACTTTTATGTGTACATATTCGTGACCATAGTATTATGCACGTTTACAGCGATTTTATACACGGGATGTATGCGTTTATGTACGTCAAAATGCATGATACGCCCCGTTAAGTTTCCTGACGGCTCTTGAAAGTGGACCTAAGAATACAAAGACACGAAGTCATATATCAAGGGTAAATAATAATTATAATTTCCCTTATAAATAATTTTAATAATAATCACTTACATGCACAAGTACAACAAGCAGAATAATGTATACAGGGATGGATATCATTACTTGTACAAACTGGTCCATCTTTTAACTTGCTAACTGTAGGGCTATATGTATAAAATGTATATATTCATGATGATGTTATATAACATTGACCCGCGTCATGCTAAAATATGTTTATGCTCCATGCGACCAGCGTGGCACCAAACCATTCGCGCAGACTGGTCAGATGCTACCCTGCCCGTTCATAAGACAACGAAACTTTGCCTCACGTCGAAGTGGAAAGCGTATTTCTTATTTGTCTGTGCGAACGCGTGTGCTGGTCTGGAGCTAATATGGCTAAATGACATAATACCTATATTCGCAAATCGCGGGTCAAATATCGTACCAAAACAATCAGAATTGATTAATTCATAAATAAACATTAACTTGCGCATTAATTTGTAATGCCCAATCATTTATTAATGAGCATCAAATAACGTGCGAACAATTGAGAAAATGTTTAATTGAAACCTTACATGTTTTAATCAATTCGTAAAATGTTTTTTTCTAGACTTATACACGTTGAACCTACATGCATTTTTTAAAAGTTTAGACGTTTATTTCAACTAAGCAGATATATGAATGTGACATGCGGTACAAACAAGTATTCTATAAAAACAAGAGATTGCCAAGCATTATTGTCCCCTACCGTTGAAACTTTACCATTGTCAGTATTTTTATATATATTTGTTGCCATAGCAACCAGAATTCTTGACGTAGGAACAAAATGAAATGTTGTGGATAATCTCCATATTGTCATCTATTCATGTTTCAAGTTTCATGTAAAATTATGAAGAACTTTTAAAGTTATCGCAGGATCCAGAAAGTTGTGACGAACTGACAGACAGACTGACAGACAGACAGACTGACAGACTGACAGACTGACAGACTGACAGACTGACAGTCGGAGCGCAAACCATAAGTCCCCTCCGGTTTCAACGCACACAAAGTGAATCACATTACACAATCAGAGTTGTAAAACTACTCGTAAAAATCGCACTTATAAGATCCATATTCAATAAATTAATATTACAGCTTGATAATAAATATGTGCGAATTGTTATATAACAGCGTTTACTTCCCCTGAATACTAGGTCTCACTAGGATCAGAAACAGAACAGAACAGACAGTTTATTCAGATTTATACATAAGTTCATCGTCTTTAATGCATATAATAATAAATAAAGTAATGTCACGTGCCAGCATACCATAGTAAATCAAATCAATATAAATATGTATATATGTTAGTAGGTTAAATTAAATTTCAGAAACTAAATTCAATGAAATGACACTTTTAAGCAAAATACGAACAGAGAACAATGATGATTTTGAACAGGGGAAACATAATAATTTGTAAAGGCAGTAAGCACAAACTATTTCTTTTAATTTTTCTTTGATATATATATATAATAATTCAAATAATATAAGTGACTGCAAAGTGATACATACACTTCTTTCAGGGGAATTACAACTATTATTTCAAGCAGTGATATTTAAAATAGCATTTCTTACAGTTAATGCTTCCTTTAAATATTTACACACGTTTAATATTTCAAACTTGCATGTTGATGTTTATAAATTATGGTCTTTAACAACAGATGGGTTCATGTAATAAAAACGTTTAATTAATTGTTGCCGTAGAAAACGATAGCATGAACAAACACAGAAAAAAATGGTATTCATCCTCTATGTAGGTAGGTCCTCGATATTCAGTTACTGCCCCTGTATACTAGTTCGCCCTTTTGATAGGTATGGCCTTGTTTGTACTAAATATTGCACGTTTTGATATTTGATTAATCTATCATTATACAGTTTCAGACTGTGCACCAAGAAACATTGTTCAAGCTTTTTTTATAAATGCATTACACATCGTAAACAATATAAATATGACAAAATAAACCATTATTTCTCACTGAAAGCGATTTAAACACAGAACTAAAAATAGTTCGCACTGTGTACAAATAAGTCTTCCAATGACTTTATTAGTCAATGGCGATAATAAAAGAACCGCTCAGGTCCCCTATTAAGGGTATTACCGCAGAATTGTTCTTTATCCTTAAAAAAACAACTATTTTTCGCTCTGATTGGGTTTTTAAAATCTTCTCGTGCAAACATAATTATTCCAAACGGTTGTTTATTGATCAATTAACAACAATATTTCTATAGAATTTTGTAATTTACATACGTTTGACAATATTTGACATGTTTGTTAAATATTGTCTTAAACAGTGGCAGTGTTTTCAGTCTCACATTTACATCACTGTTGTGTTTGAATTTCCCGTCTTCGCTGTACAATCACCTTGAAAATATAATCTATGCAAATACACGTATACAGAACCGTTTGCAACAAACTCGGAATTATATCCCAGAAGTACCCCGAGGTTGCGCGCGCATACAGCATGCATCCCGGCTTCGCGATAAACAGCAGTATAAAAGAGTGGACCAAAACGGCAACCAGAACAGTGTTAAATTTCACACAGTCGCATGTTTTTGAATTTGTGACGCATTCTTTGTTTGAAAGGATATCCAGCCTCAGCATGGACACTTCTGGAATAAAACATAAAACAAAGTTATAAAACGCGCGTCTGCATTTGACATCCGAACAATAATAATGATATGAAATGAACACTACGTGTTTTATTATTATCAAATTGTGCATGACTTACCTATATTTTTTATAGATTTTACTTTATCGTTTTACTACTATCGGTGCATTTTTATGTAATATTATCCGATACCGGATTCATTTTGTTAATTATTATAACGTAAATATGTTAAAAAAATAAACGGTAAATGTTTAAAATGTCTCTTCCATGAATATAATGTTAACACTTAACACTATAAATAAATAGCAACACCAAGTATGACTAATTCAAATAATGAACTATTTCATATTTTTTAATTCTTTATCTATTCAGGGATTTTTTATAAAATGAGACCTATTTCTACGAAACAATATTTAAACATGCACTGCTAAAGAATATAAGTTTAACATCTTTCGAATGAGTATCAATATTTGTGTCTATAAAAATTGATTACATTTCAATACTATTGAATCATGCAATCATATTCCGAACTTATAAATTACACAATTTCTTTGTCTCGAGGTATTTTATACACTGTGTGCTACATGTTTGTTATGATTTAATACATGTAGCGCAATCATTAAAATAACAAGCAAATTCGTTGAATTGATATCCCCCGCCAATATGCCTCTGGACATAACTGTGTTATATTTGACACTCAAAATAACATTTTTTTTCAAGGTACAAAGGGCCATAACTCTGTTATTAACAGATGGTGTACAATGTCATTTGGTGTGCATCAGCATCTTATTCATATATATACTCATACTAAGTTTCAATGAAACCGCCAAAGCACTTTCAAGATATGGCTGCGGACGGACGGAAAGACGGACGAACGGAAAGACGAAAAGACGGAAGGACGGAAAGACGGAAGGACGGACGGACAGACGACGGACAACGCCAAACCAATAAATAATAAATAAAAAAAAGTACCTCTTGTTCGCAGGAAGTATCTTGCTAGCGCCCATGTCACTATGGTAAAACCGGAAGGTATAATAGCAAGTACTCGATCATCACATTTGTAATTTCGCCGGACATGTGTTTCTCGCAGACTGACACGAATGCATCAAGGTGACCTTTTGGAGAATCAATGAGGGGCAGGAAAATAATTTGATTCAAATGTGCCACATTCTGTGCACCTGATGTATCCCATATCAATACGAGACCAGTCAGGATGGAGCCAATTGACAATATCCAGATAAGCAAAGCTCCAATTGTCGTCTGTGCATAGTTAAAAATTAAATTATGCAAAATAAAAATATACACAATCGAATCGCATATAAGGCCGGAATAGTGTAGTCCAAGCACAAATGCGCCGGTGCTTGGTTTGGTAAAACCATTGGCTCTTCGGCTATTGATAGCATTCGCACACATATTATCAGGTGGACGAAACCGGCAAAAACCATAGCAAAGATGGTGCCGGTGTTAACACAGCTTTTCCGCTGGAAGTATACGATATGCCAGAGGCAAACTATGCCGGCGGCCATCGCCATGAAAAACAGTCCTTTCTGCACGAACTGGAAAATGAACACGACGTCGACGGCGTCCGTCGGTATTGCATTTCTTGTACTGACGTGGAATGAAATCGTGAGTTCTTCCTGTAAGAAAAAACAAACAGTTGAACCTAACGTGTTTATTCCACCAGATGATTACAATAGGAGGGACTAAAACATTACATACGAGTGGACCGAAATGCAGCTATTTTGCAATGGATACGCTGTCCGCATTGAGCCCGGTAGGTTCCAGATTCGATTCGCGATCGGAAAGGAATGATGGAAAGACGACGGACTGTTAGATTGAAGGTCTTACTACATTATACGAAAGTGGTTGCTTTACAGTGTACAATACCACACGATGATCGCTGCGCGGAATAATTTAAAATGTTTAAACTTACTTATAATTCTTCGTTTTAAAGCAAAATTGACTGTCCGTAAACACATCAAATTAAGCAACAGGTCAGGTTGCTGAACATTTTACGTTCAAACCATGATCTATCCGTAAGACGTTTGTTCTAATTAAATTGATTTATATATTATATAGTTGTATATTGGAAACCCCCACGCACACAGAGTGTACCCAGACGCAGTATCAAGACTCAACCTAGCCATATATTTTTGTCTGAAATATAATGCCCATGTTTATAAATCTTCAATTTGAATACGATTGTATTTTATCGATACATTTAAGAAATCATGTGCATGTTAATATCATATCATTAGATCAAGAGAATAATAATTTAAAATATTGTTGTTGTACTAAATACCATATTAGCTGCTGAGCGGTTTCAGTTTTTAAAGCTTAAACATTAAGTTATATTTGCAAAGATACTCAGTTTTAACTGTTCCCTTCACGCTAACCAATTCAACATTTACAAGTAAAGCGGTTTCATCTATGAACGGATCTGTGAACTGTGCAATACCGAGATCATTAGTTTTTATGGCTTGATGGATCACAAAATACTATTTCTTGAAAGGACAATATCCCGTTTCTATTCATGTATCGCGATGTGTTCCAACATTATATGTCTGAAAAGCAACTAACTCAACTTGACTAACGGCATATTTAGCATTTTAAAGTGTCATTTTTGGCATTATACTTGCAATGAAATACATTCAATTTCTGCATTCAAATTAATTTTATGTTGTGCGGTTTGTATTAAAAAGACTGTTGAAAATTATATGCGTTTTAAGATAAACAACAACATATAAAGGAAGGAATAAAGCATGTAATCTTAACTTGTATATTTGAATGATTACATATATTATCTTTAAATCGACATAAACTTACGACATCACACCTTTTGTATCGCAAGCATGAAGTTAAATTAATAGTTTATCTTAAATTAAAAGCAATGCCTGCGGAATTGTATTGAATTTTTTATAATTATTTAACTTGAACTTTTATAAAAACAACAAGGAACTGCAAAACTACCATCATAATTTGCAAAAATAGTTTAAAATATAATACGTATATACACTTAAATTGACATATGACATACAGGTAATTTAACACAATAACACCATATAGAATTAAAAACACAACTGTACCTAATTTTTATCTTATAACCGGTTTATGTCCGTAAACGCGATTGAGCCAATCAAGTGCACAAAAACCGGTCACTTGTTTATGAACCGCTACATAGACATCGCAAAAAAAAAATGTTGACGACTGACGTCACTGTCCCGGGTAGCGCAGACCTTAGTAGAGCTGTTGTTATAAGTTTGCAGTAGTATTTTATGTTTAGTTTTCTACCAATAATGCTTAAATCCGACATGTATTTGAAATAGTTTTTATTCAAACTATTCAAATGGTATAATTTAAGGAAACAAAATACATTGATGTCTGAAAATGTTTTTGAGTTCTTTTCAGAGTTTAACTTAATTTTATAAATAGGTTTGCTGTAGAAATCGTTGATTTGACTACCGCTGATACACGATTGCTGTATGAAAATGTTCGGTTAAATATCACAAATGGAAAACCTCTTTTCGGGCCCAACGTCATAACAGTAACAAGCCGCGAAGTCTCAAACTGTATATATAAACTGGTTATAGTAAAAACTTATTTAGATGTTTGCAAAACATGTATGTCCACTGCTTGTAGTCAAGTTGTAAATATGTCCAACCGCTCATACATTGTTAAGTGACCTTGATCTCCGATTGGCTGACCAAACATCAACAGAATTCGCCTTACGAGCATGCTAACTAAGCAACGCTTGCCTTAAATATCCTATGAGAACAAACTAATCAATAGAAACAAGTTTCATTTTACCAGCCCTGGTAAAACCCTGACCTTTAGTGTGATGAACTCAAACTCAATAAGCGTCCTCCTTTCATCTGAGCGACTAACCGATCAATCAAAATACCGTTAAAAGCGCTACAACCCGTTGCACTTCTTTAAAGGCTTCGAAGACATAATAATTATAGTCCTGAAACAGTAAAATAAATGAGCCGCGTCGTGCAAAAACAGGTATTATGCCAGAAGCGGCTATAATAGTTCAAGCCCTGCATGCGCATTCGGGCCATTAGATCAGGAGCTACTCTGTACTCTATTCAGACAATCAAATCTTGCGTCATTTTATATTTTGCTTCTTCAGCAATCTGGTAAGGAGTTTCGCTTTCCGCTATAAATATAAACAAGATTTCGTAGTCCTATTCAAACTTCGCGCTGAGATTTGAATGGTTCCGATAATAGCTCGATATCAAATCTCTGCCGTTATGACCAGCCACGTGATGATAGCCGAGTCACGTGGTACATTAATTGTCCATTTTTTTTTATTTTTTTTTTGTTTTTGTTCTTTAAATTAAACATGTTCAAGGTCATCAGCGCATCGCGTTTTGCCTATAATTTGAAGCAATTTATATAATATAAAAAATGCATAAAATCTCAATGTTATCAATACATGGTGTAATACTATAAAAAATAATATCCCCCACAGCAACGTAATTGCAAATGTGTGAGGTGCGGTGAAAACTTACAGACATTTTATGGCAGATCATGCTACTTACGAAACATGGCAGATCATGTTACTTACGAAATGTAAATGGGGTTTTTATTACATCATATGCATACACACGCCAATCGATTTAATTGGCATATGAAGAATGTTTAATTGAATTACCTACTTCAACTGCGTCATTATTGGTTGCGCATGCGTTTAGTAATGGCTGTACTATAACCAGTTTTGGCAATCGCCTGCTTATACTCATAATATTCACATGAGCTCAATGAACAATGGAAATTATTACTTCACGAATAATACCCAACACACGATTACGTTTGACTTTTCGAAAAAAATGCTGAACAGGCTTGCCAATATTGGCAAGATACTGGGTCATCTAGATCAAATCACAGCTTAAATTTCAAATATCACGAAATTAGTAATGTTTTAAGAAAAGGTGCGAGGAAATCGAACAATCCAGATTTGTCTCGCGGACAACCATGAAGCCGTAAAAAAAACAGCAGAAGATAACAAAACTAACATAACAAACAGTAAACGTGACCTAAAACTATGTTCGCCGAAAATATGAACTTAAAACCAAGAAACATTTCTCGTAAGGAAGGCGTGATTGATTTTAAATGCCGATTAATCAGAGACAATCTGTTATTTCTCGGAATCACGGAAGTGGTTGACACTGAGCATCCATCGATCGGTTTGTCAATCAATGCATCGGATGACACCCAAGAAACTTCCGGTTAGCCGCCCGACGCTTCCGGTGACGTGCTGCATGCGGCGATAGAAGAAGCTGATCGCTCTCGAACGGAATGGAAAACTGCGTATTACAAGTTATGCGGTTCTGTCGTGACCACTTACAGATTTCGGATCCAGAAAGTGTGATTCAGATTGACCGGGCACACAGACTCGGAAGATACCACAGAAATAAAGTAAGGCATAAAGTCGCAAAGTTCAAAGCTGTACAGTCAATTATTTGCATCAAGAACGCGCTTAAGCGTGTAGATCTGCGCCGATCACCATACAACATGACTGAGCAATACCCCGCGGAAGACTTGAAGCGCCGGAAGGCCCTCGTTGGTCACATGGTGCAGGCCAGGCTTGACGGGAAGCGCGTCGTACCCGTCCGCGTCAAACTGTTAATCGATGGCAGTCCGTTTGTGTCGATCTCTATGAACTGAACATTAACCTTTGAAATGTTAATGGGTTGAAAAATCATAAAAAATGATGAAGCTTTTGTTAACTTTGTTAATCTAAATGGAAGTTTAATGTGTTGTGCAACTTGGGTTAAACCGGATAATGAACTTTATTTAGAAGGCCACGAATGCATAAATGACCGCGGACATGGTGCAATTTGTCTGTTTTATAAAAAAATTTTGAAAGAAGGTATTTTAGTAATAGAAACTGAAAATCAGTGTGCTATTTGAATAAAACTAGACGGCTCATTTGTTATACCTCTTGTGATCTTTACATATGTTTTATTTATATTCCTCCACAAACTCGAATATTTAGAACGAACTGTTTGTCACTCTTCGTGGTTATGCTTAACCTCTATGGCCGGTGATTTAAACGCACGATGCAGTAATAAATTAGAGTATATACAGGCGGATGAACAATTACCTGAATTTATAAACAATTGAGATAACGATTATATTTGTGCGAATTATTTACCTGAGCGGTTTTTTTTTGCAAAAGACACAATTGTGAATTCGTCTGGGATTAATCTAATCGATTTATGCTTAAGATCTGATCTAAGAATTGTTAACGAGCGTTGTAGATCAGATTTCATATTTATGAAGGCTAAAGGTTACATTATACTAAATAATCGAGTCAGGTAGGGCTGTACCCTCGAAAAACATCATATTTTACTCGAAGCCATGATTTACACCTTTGACTGGTGTTCTGGCTTTATCTCTTGGAGATACTGAAAGGGAAAGAATATGTGCTCACTACTAAATTCCTGACATATGATGAAGTTAGAGACAAAAGTACAAACTCGCACTGGAAAAGGTTACATTCCACTAGAAAATGGCCGGAAAAATTAAGGTGCGAAAACAGTCGATTTAGATTTGTGTCAAGTTCTTTTTTGGTTTGAACATGACATATCTTTGTATTGCTTACATCGATTAAACTATGAACGATCTTTCAGAAAAGGTATGGTTATGGGGGTCTCTATGTGCAAAACGTTGCATTAATTTTCGCTTAAAGTTGTCGCTTTTACAATGAATTATATAGGGTAATTAATTAGTATATTGTGACCCTAACGGTAGAGGTACTGTCGATTTCGTACTGGTGCACCACGAGTTGTTCCCCTTAATTAGTACTTCGTTGTCCATGAATATTATTTTTCATTCTCGCCGCATGCATCTATCGCAATATCTGTAAACATTAATGTTGATAAATCGTTTAATTTGAGAGAGAAAGTTAAACGAAAAAAAATGAATGGGTGTTACGACGATGATAAGTGTAACACATATCTAACCAGTATGCAAAACAATTTAAATGAATATGAACGAATTGTCGATAACATAATAAGCATTAATTTGAAAATTGGCATTGAGAAATTATTGTATGGCTTCGCATTTAATGGATATGGTCAAACGAGAACATAGTTTAAATCTAAAAAAAGTTATATCTGGACGGAAATATAAGAGCCCATGGTTTAACAGCGATTGTAAAGTTGCGCGTCGTAGCTACATTTTACGCTAATCGCTTGCCTGATAATCGGACAGTATTTTAGCATCGAAAAGCAATATAATAATAAAAACAAAAAGACTTGCGAACTTTGCGAAGCGTACATTTATCATGCGACATCGATACAATTTTCGCACATATGCAAAGTCACAACCCAACAAGTTTTGGAATATTTAAAAAATATAAATAATCGACGAATTGATAGTGATATACTGCGGAATCATTTTTTAACATTTTAAGAATTGATTTTAAGGTAATGCTATATTTTTCTGATGTCACGATTAAAGAGAAGTTATAAAACTGTTTATATAGCGACATTGTTTCCGTGATATTCTAGTGACTTAACATTTGATAGAGTAATGAACGCAATTGGAGATCTGAACGGGGGAAAAAGAGGTTTGACCAACTTATTCCTGAGATTTGAATTGATTGTAAGGATCTAACATCTCTTGTACTGCGAACATTATTTAATAATATTTACAGTACAAGTTCATTTCTATATTCATGGTCTTTAGGCGTTATTGTTCTTGTATCTATGAAAGTAGATAAGAACTATGTAAATAACTCTTAATAATATATTTTCTAAAATATTCTCCATTTTGCTTCACAGAAGAGTTCGGAAATTGCTTGAAAACTATGATGTACTAAGAGATTTTAAATTCGGTTTCAGAAACGACAATAGTACAGTAGATTGCTTTTTTTGGCTTAATGCATTGACATATAGGATAGTTTATCGAGAAAACCGGCAGCTGTAGTGTGCCTTTGCAGATTTAAAAAAGCTTTCGAGATCTCTATTAAGAAAGAATTGTGTACACAATTATGCAGCATAATCTGTCATCTTAATTTGTTAAAATGGTTAAATAAATTTATGGTTGTGTTCAGTCATGCGTTTAACAAGTAATTTAAGTAGTGTTTCGTGTACATCGTGTAGTAACACACGTATAGAAAATCAGTTAAAACTGCCTTTTTTTGTTCTGAATTATTTGATAGTGATTCTGGCCTATATCACCATTATAATTTATATTGTTCGTTAACTAGTGCACGCATGCACACACACGTACACACAACATATAAAGCAATAACTTAATGTTCATGACAAGCAGTTAAACTTTAGTCCTGTTTTTTCCAAAGCAATCATTGTATCGTTTAATTAGCATCAATTTATTATGTATGCGAAAATTATGATTTTTTTTCTTGTCGTACAAAAGGATTGCTGTTGCATGATGCCCATCGATGTGCATGTATATGCCTACAGGGTAAAACGACCACCAACTCAGCGTTTCAACTCGACAGGCAATTGCAGTGATGCCAAAATCAGATTCGACATTTATTGCACTGCAAAAGTAAACTTCAAACATGTCAACTTCAAAAAAGGGGTAAATAATTAAGAAAGCTGTCATGGTTATCGTGTATCTATCATCAAAAATATACTTAACTTCCTTTGTAATTTACATTATGATTTATTAAAATGTTTTGAATTTTAACAATAGTGTACATACAAGTGATATAATATGTGCATTCGATTGCTATCAAATGAAGACCTATATTTATTATTTTTATTCTCAACAGACCGTTCATATTATATATTTTCTAAAAGTTTCATTATTTAAAAAATAGTGATTTGATTTTTGTATTCGAGGAAAGCAAAGTACACAATAAATAAAGGATTTTGTCGATACACGTGCTACGTTTTATAGAATTAAAATGATATAACCAGCCGCTAACAAGAAATACGCCATAGATATTGCAGCCATTAGCAATGTTTCTTATTATTAACGGCCGTTTATCAGATATATCAAATGCATAAACTATAATAGAATTTCAGTTTACGCAACCCATAATGAACGATCTAGTCTGGTTACGTTTTCCCATGTTAATTCCTATATGATAATTCAAAAATGTATTTGCAATGTTATCAGCATAGTTTTCTTGTAATTCTTGGAATATCTTTGATTTTTTGTATTAAAGGCTTATCGTGAAATAAGTATTTTTAGAATCTAAATTAACTGAATTTGATATATCTTTTCATATTGCATGATGGTTGTCAACACCCTTACTTCCGATATGCTTCGCACATATTTGGATATGCTTCGTATAAAGTCGCGTTGTGATGGATGTTCGTTATAATGTTATCGATAACTTTTACTTTGGAACTGCGCGCACCATGATATGATGATTAACGTAGTTTGACGTTTTATTACGTGAACAAAATTTAGTTCAACATAATATATGAAGTCAAAGCTTTTCGCACGACCCCGTCCTTAAATAACTGTCAATCTTAATCTTACACAGTGAATGTTCTTGTTTTAAATTTTCTGAAACGGGAAAATCATACGTGTGCGTTGTGGTTGATTGCGTATTTGTTTCATACTATAACTACATGGGGTATAAAAAAACTATGGTAATTGTTTTCATTTTCTTGAATTTCATGTCTCTCAAGTACATGAGAAACTACTATACTTAAGTATGATCATACCAACAAATGTGCACTGTTATACACTCGCTCTAAAGCTTATATTTCACTAACAAAATGAAAGAGAGAAATGTATTTGTGTATGTAATGTAATGTTATTGGGGTCCAATACAAGTGTACAATATATCAACGTAAGCATCTTTGATACAGTTAAGATTAGTGAGTGATTAAATGCGTAAAGCATCTCACCTCTATCAAAGCAATAACATTTCATTATCATTATGGTATGCTATGACGGCATATAATGCGCATGTGTCGACATGTGGTGTTGGCTGGAGCCCAGATGGGTTATGAGGTCATTTTTTCTATGATGTGAACTGAGTGCTTTCCACTTTGTGTGCAATATTTATAGATACATGATAAGTGATCCATGGTATTGCTGATTTTGTATTTTAGCTCGTAATGTGCCTAATTGGTGTCTTGCGAATTATAACTTTATAAATAAGTGTCATCAAAGGGAGAGAAACTACCAAAATGTGTCTTTTCTAGGACACTTGATCGACATCCAACAGACAGGACAACTCAACACAAATATAAGAATACTTACAATTTGGGTCACCGTTTGAAACTGTCAATGTAAATTATTTTGTTTTTAACAAGTGAACATCCACTCTCAATTAACACTTACAGTATTCATTAGAAAATATTTGTTTTTTAGTACAAATTTGTTAATAAACAGACATTTTAATGGGAAGAGCTTTGATGTCAAACCATTTTCTTCGGCCGTCCTTGGAAGTAAACGACCTCTAATAGGTATACTATCCATGCTATTTCCCATTATTTTCTTTTATTTTTATCATCATTATTATTGCTTGGATGTGCTAAGGAATAATGGCGCCAAACTTTGATAGTGATGTGATGATAACAAATGAGATTGAACAAATACGTCTGGAAAATAGCTTCATTATAAGTGTTTGTATTTGCGTTCACGAAATTGAATATTTCTAAGATAGTGATTAAGCAAACCTTTTAATTTGTTGAGTTTGTGATGTTTTTTAAACAAATATGTAGCTCAGTTGTGATAAAAGACGATGGATCATTTTGCCACTACATCATATGTGAATGATGAGTTTGTAATTACTTCATATGCATATGATGGTTTAAAGTGAAGCTTACTTGAGCTATTGATGTGGTGAGCAGGAACGAACGGTTTAAAATAAATGCAGAAAAAATGAACATGAGAGGAATTGTTGAGATTTATGATCGTTATCATGTGTACATGGCGGAGTTTACTGTGTCTTCTAACTGAAATATAAATATGAGATATATTCTTGAGATTGTTTTTTTTAGGCAAGTTGGTAATTACTGACAATTTATGGGGAACCTCAAACAGCACGACAACGAACATGATCAACACTGTGGTTCAACATACGGTACGTTCAATCCACAGCATTTGAAGCTTAAACCGGATTTAAAGGCTCAACAATCTGTACACTTCGCATAGACAGCACTTACTAACAAACACATGCGCAAAAATATTAAACTAGACGTATAACTGGAAAGAACGCCATGAATATGAACATATTGCGAATAAATAATTGAAAAACATATATTTGTAATCAAGAAAATGTATTAGTTTATTATTTCACTAGTACACACAAACATGGTACACGCTGACCCAGTTACTGTAAGTGTTTGAATACCCCTGGCCGATATCCCATATGTATCTGCCTTTAACAAAATATTAACGCAATGTCAGGCAAGTCCACATTTGAGATTATCATGCTTCTCTGCAATGTGAAAGTATTCGTGACGAGTATCTGTCATAACTTTCTTTTGTATACATATCATTCAACAGTAAACAAAGAAATTATCTGGGTCAGAGGGTTAAAAAGTGTTGATATAATATGAGTGATAGTTTAAACCGTTCCAACGAGGAAACACGCACGTATTACACACAAATAACACAGATGAACTCGTTCTTAAGAAACGAAATGTTTAGTTTAAAAAAGCACGCAAATACTATGTCAACAATCGGCATGGTTAACTGTTAACAACAGTGTGCTTGTCTGAACCAACAATGAGGTTAAATATGGCATGTGAAAATATTGGGGTTTTTTTTCTATCAAACGAAAATTCTCCGTTTCAAACTTATAACACTTCGGATGAATAGCGTAAAATTCATGTGGAATAGTGCTGACGACTACAATTCCATATAGAACCTCTTCTAAGCGGCAAGATTTATGAAATAGTGTCGCATGAAAGATGAATGCTGATAAAAAAAATGCTTTTTATTTTTGAGATGAGTTGACGCATTAAACGATTACATATGAGTTATGTTATAAAGGGTAGATCATATGCCAGTGTTTTTTTTCACTTATAGGGGAATGGTGGCGGGGCCCGTCCAAAGAGGAAAAAATGCGTCGTTTTTTAGAAAAAGGGGAAAATTAACAATTCACTCTTTTATATGTAATTTTATTTATTATATGAATACACATGTTTGTATGAATATAATATTCACATCAGAATGTCTCAGTCCTTTTTCTGAAATATTTATCTATGAATTTTTCAACATTAGTTTCAAACAGTTCAACCTTTATGCACAGTCTCAGTTTTCTTAGCCATTTTGAGTCGAATTGAGTTTTTTTAAATCGATTCAATGGCAAATTTGAGCATTTTTTATCAATAAAATGGACTAAATTGGAATGTTTATATCAACAAATATTGACACAATATAGATACATAAGGCCTTTTCCTGGCCATTTTGGGAGAAAAATGCAATTCATGTGAAAAGTCCACTGATTTGGAAAAAACTAATCTAATTTAATACAACACTTTATAATAATTTAAAAACATATAAATTATAGTTATATACTTTGTTAGTTATTTATGAAATAAATTTGAGATATATTTGTCATGATTTTGAAACAGTTCTTTTTTACTTCTGGAGGGGATTTTTTTTTTTAAATAAGGGGAAAAATATATACTCTTTTTTAAGGGGAATGGGGCCGAATATCGGCCCCGAAATTGCCATAAAAAAAAACACTGTATGCGCTTTTGGCTAAACAACAAAAATATTGATGGAGTTTTTTTGTAATATCAATTTCCTAAAAACATTATGTCCTCAATATATCTTACGAGCGTCATAAAAAAATAGTCTTGTTGGATCAGTTTAATCTAAGCTCGTTAGCTTTACACAACGGCGCGTATTCATTATTTCGAGTAAGTACGATGCCGTTTGCTTCCTTTACTACTGACAAGATACATTTTTTTAACAAGTTTGCAAAGTAAATGTGTTCTAATATCTGTTCATAAAGTGCAGAGTATTGTCTAACCGTGTCATTGAGCAAGGGAAGTTACTTGTGTTTTGAAAGACTTTCCAAAACCTAGGTGACCTCCCTTAGAAAATACTGAACATTCGGTCAACTTAAGACGGCTTTGTTAGTGTAGCTGCTGATGTTAAGTATATGACTCCTGAATGCTTAATGGTGTTTATGGAATCGCTTATAATATAGCTTTTGATTTAAATGTTAGAAATGAACATTTTAATATATTTATGTTATGCTTTTGTAGGTTTATAGAGAAATAGCATTGAATTAAAACTGACAAATCACTGTTTTAAACCGTAAAAAATAACAGTGAAAGTAATAGAGAATACTAGGTTAGCGTTGAATACAGAGAAGTTTATGTTGCGAGGCTTAGAACGCCGGGAGCGCGAGCCTTGGCGAGCGCTTTCGGTGTTCGAGCCGAGCAACATAAACGTCTCTGTATTCAACGCTAATCCAAGTATTCTATTTATCCCATTTGATTTTTTTTCAACGTGACATTTAACATAACTTGATCTAATAACCTTAGCTTAACAATTATTTTAATTAATTCTTAAAAATCGCTTAAAATCTGACGAATGTAACCATGCGTAGTGATATAAATGTATTTGTTCTGGTACGCAAAATAGTCTTAAAAAATCACACACAAACTGTAAAACTAGTAAAATATCAGCATATGCATCGATTCAATTTTACGCAGCATGCGAATTGTAACACATTACGACCGCGAAAAGAAGATTTTACTTGAATATAATTCATTTTATTTTCGAAAGAAAATGATCAAAATCCAATATGGCGGCGATGTCAACATAGATTCTACATTACGCTATCGACGAGTAAACAGACAATTGCAGCGACTGACACTTTATTTGACTTAATATGCAGGGCAATACGTTTTCCGACATCGGACGACGAATTTAAGGACGCGCAGAACGTGTTTTTTTATATAATGTTATGGGTATGCCGTGTGTGATCCAATGCATTAATGGCCCCCATGTTAAAATCATTTCCCCGAGAACAGGGAACGACAAAAGTACAAACAAAAACCAAAACGAGTTAGAACTAGTATCTTACCTTTAATAATCCTTTAAACTCCAAATAATAATTAATTTAACTCAATAATTGACGCTTTTGCATCTAGGGTCTTTAATTTTAGCATAGTTAAATAAAGACCCTCATGCCACCCTATCACTATTTTCAAATGAATTTATGAACGCGATAAACTTTCTGATTCGTCACACGCTACGTCATGTACTCTATGTACATTACTGCTGTTAAAATGAACCGGAGCAGTTTATCAAATAATAGCCGTTGGTAAACTCGGATGCATTTGCAGATTTCTGCATACAAACATAATTATGTTTAAACTTGCACAATGTTATTTGTCTATGATAAATGCCCTTATTGTGTACAAGAAAATAATTTAATATATAAATACACAAAGAATGGAAAACATTCCATTACACAACAGATAAATCAGTGGATATACCCGTGTACAAAATGGGACGTTCCGAATTCCAGTGTGGTGCTATTTTTTACCATCTTATACTTTACACAGCTCTATGATTAACGTGAATTTAATCGGATAGCAAATATTGCAGATTATTTATGAATTGTGCGATATTTGTATACTTTGTTGTACATTCTTAAATGTCAAAAGTATATGCATGGAAACAATGCACATTACACGAAATAAGGAAAATGTGATTAATTGACAATTCAAATACCGTATGTCGATAAACAGTACATGTACATGTGAAATAAGTCGCGTTTATAATAAATCGTCAATTTTTTGGGGGAAAATGACGCAAAAAGTGTCATTTTATGACGCAAAAAATAGCTGAATAATTATACGGATGGCGAAAAAATATGTCATATGACTAGATTTAAAGGTTGAACGTCGTATAATTTTGAAGCTAAAGTTTTCTCAACTTTATTAATTATGAAAAATCATTCAGTGATAAAGTAAAAAGTAGTCCGTGCACGTGACAGGTATATCCCACAGTGTTGCAGACAGACAAGTATATTCCACAACGTGTTATACCGTCAATGTCGCGTTGAAAATGGGATAAAAGATAATAATCACTGTTATATTGTGGAATGATGTCGTTTATATAACGTTACGACGTCATTATGTCAGCAAAAATAAAATAAAAATTCACTGCGCCACTCGTAAAAATATTATTTTATATGATCATTCGAGAATGAAAATCTAAATTCCACCAAATGCAACAAATATCATCTATGTTAAACAAACATAAAGTAAACTATTAACTGCAAACATCTTTAAGTCGAACATTTGACAGCCGATCACAAAATCCAGTATGCATTCCACTCACTGCACGATCATATTTATCTATATCTGAGCCTCGCTAGGGGAAAACGGGACTTGATACATGTGCGTAAAAGGTCGTCCCAGGGAGGACACTTTATGCTAAAACAAGCTTTCCGCTAAGAAAATGATCTTTTAAACTTAAAATACAATAAAAGCCCAAATTCTCGGCCCACAAACGCCTGTGTGGACTTCACTTTACGCACATGTATCAAGGTCCATTGTCAAAGAGAGCGACTTAGTAAGACAACATCACTGAGCTAAGCTGGGCCGAATGGCTATAATCGGCCGCTGCCAACATAACAGACAATGGGCTTTTATGCGGCTAGACACGATTTCAAATGTCCGTCCCAGCTCTATCGTGTTTGAACGTTTATATTTCATGTATTTCTATTTTGTTTCCTCACTTAAATGTAATAAGGAACCTGCTTTCCGTACTTTTATTTTCATTCGACTGATTACGAAATTTATGACGTATCTCGTGTGACGCAATATATGGGAAGAATCATCCCCGTTTTTAGAGACAACGATTCGAACGTTTTGGTTACTTTAACAGTAAAATATTTATTTAAAAAGCATCGAACGAGTCTAAAACTTATTTTGCATTGTGGTTTTTACATGTATAATTAAAAACTTTAAAAGAATTAAATTAAACACTCCGACCAGTCATTTGGTTTCGTAAATCGTGTTTCGGTCAGAATGGTTAGAAACCGATACAACCGTTTTTAAAAGTGTGGTTTGACATAAATTAGATAAAAGAATGAAAGAACAGAAAATGGAAGTGCATGTCGTTGTAATTTTATTATTATAACATGTATAAGCATTCGATAAAAGTTGATTGAGGTAAGGGTATCGTTTACAAAAAAATTATGTTGAATGACTCCTGTTACAGCGCAAATAATGTCATCTCATCTACAGTGCAGTTTCATATGTAATCGATATTTATTCATTATTCCAATTGTTTGCTACCTTTAATTATTATTATTCTTTTATTAATTCGTTTATTGCTGGCTTAATTTAATTAATTAGAAAAAAGACTAAGTGTGAACGCCTTTTTGTTCAGTTGACGTCGCGCGATACGATTCTTTTCAAATATGAAAAATCGACCCGACTAGGCGGGCCGATTTAATTTATGTTGACCCGCCAAATACGAATAATGACCCGCTCGTCATTGTTTTACTATACCTTTAACGATGTGTTATATTTGTACTTATAACATTTTTTCCTTTATGTGTACTTATTCTCTGATCAGGGTCGCTGAACTGTGACCAAAGAATTATACACGTTTACAGCGATATCATACACGGGATGTATGCGTTTATGAGAGTCTAATTGCATGATACGCTCCGTTTAGTTTTGTGTCGGTTCTTGAAAGTGGACCAAAGAATACAAAGACACGAAGTCATGTATAGCGTGTAAATAAAAAATATAGTTTCCCTTATAAATAATTTTAATAATGTCCCTCGCATAAACAAATACAAGAAGCATAATAAAGTATACAGGGATTGATTTCATAACTTGTACATACTGGTCCATCTTTTAACTGGCTAACTGTAGGGCTATATGTATACAATGTTTATATTCATGGGTGATGTTATATAACATTGACCCACGACATGCGAAAATATGTTTTCTGCTCGATGCGACAAGCGTAGCACCAAACCATTCGCACAGACTGGTCAGATGCTACCTTTTCCGTTAATAAGACCACGAAACTTTGCCTCACGTTAAAGTGGCAAGCGTAGTATCTTAAGAGTCTGCGCGAACTCGTGGGTTGGTCTGGAGCTAATATGGCTGAATGGCATGATACCTATCTTCGCAAAACGCGGATCAAATATCTAACGAAACAATTATAATTTAGTAATTCTTTCATTATATTAAACATTACATTTAATCAACACGTCGAATGTTGTTAACTGTTCTAGAATAATACCCTTTGAACCTACATGCATTATTAACAAGTCTAAACGTTTATTTACGTTAAGCATGTCTATGAATGTAATATGCGGTACAAAATGTATTCGCTGACAAAGCCTACAAAGACATCAAAGAACACAATCAGATTTGTAAAACTACTCGTAAAAGCGCACAAATTAGATCCGATTTGAATAAATGAAGATTACGGCTTGATGACAAATATGTACGAATTGTTATTAGACAGCGGTAACTTCCTATTAATATATGGTCTCACTAGGATCAGGTAGGTCCTCGATATTCAGTTACTTCCCCTGTATACTAGGTCTCACTAGGATTAGGTAGGTCCTCGATATTCAGTTACTTCCCCTGTATACTAGGTCTCACTAGGATTAGGTAGGTCCTCGATATTCAGTTACTTTCCCTGTATACTAGGTCTCACTAGGATAAGGTAGGTCCTCGATAATCAGTTACTTTCCCTGTATACTAGGTCTCACTAGGATTAGGTAGGTCCTCGATATTCAGTTACTTCCCCTGTATGCTAGTACTCTCTTGGGACAGGTAAGGCCATGTTTGTACTAAATATTGCACGTTTTGGTATCTGATTGATATGTCATTACACAGTTTTAGACCGTATCAAACATTTTATTAATACATTACACCTTGTGTAGGTAGCACAAATATGACATAATAAACCATTATTTCCCACGCTATTAGTATGGAAAGCGATTGAAACACAAAACTAAAAATAATTTGCGCTGTGTACAAATAAGTCTTCCAAGGACTTTATCAGTCAATTTTGATAATATAAGAACCGCTCAGTTCCCTTATTTAGAGTATTTCCGCAGAATTGTTCTGTATCCTTAAAAACAACTATTTTCCGCTCTGATTGGGTTTTCAAAATCTTCTCGTGCAAACGTTCTCGTGGTTTCATTTTTAAACCATACATTCCAAACAGTTGGTTATTGATCAATTAACAACGATTAATCTAAAGGATTTTATAATTTACATACGTTCGACAAAATTCGTAGATGTTTGGTTGAACATTGTCTTAAACAGTCGCGCTGTTTTCAGTCTCACATTTACACCCCTGTTGTGTTTGAATTTCCCGTCTTCGCTGTACAATCACCTTGCCAATATACTCTGCGCAAATATACGTAAACAGAACTGTTTGCAATAAACTCGGAATTATATCCCGGAAGTACCCCGAGGTTGCGTGCGCATACAGCATGTATCCTGGCTTCGCGATAAACAGCAGTATAGCAGAGTTGACCAAAACGGCAACCAGAACAGTGTTAAGTTTCACACAGTCGCAGGTTTGAGAATTTGTGACGCATTCTTTGTTTGAAAGGATAGCCAGCTTCAGCATGGACACTTCTGGAATTAAACATATATAAGAGTAATAAAACGCGCGTCTGCATTTGACATTCGAACAATAATAATGATATGAAATGAACACTTAGTGTAATATTATTATCCAAATGACTTAATCATATGTTTTTTACACATTTTACGTTATCGTTATACTACTTAAAGTGCATTTTTATGAATTATTATCCAATAGCGGAGCTATTTTGTTAAATATTATAACGTAAATATGTTAAGTTTGTTTCAAAGGTAAATTGTTGAAACGCCTCTTAAATTAAAATTATGTTAACACTTAACACTATAAATAAATAGCAATTGAACTATAAATAAAAAGCATCAACAAACATGTCTTACTCAAATTATGAACTATTTCATTCATATTATTTATTTAAAAAAACAGCACCGCATAACGGGTGCCACGCTCGGCTACGTGTGCAGTTTTGAATAAATGAAAGCTTGTCAGAATTAATTTTTTTAGAGGTCAGTGACCTTGACCTTTGACCTTGTGACCCCAAAATGGATGTGGCGTGTAGAACTCATCAAGGTGCATCTCCATATTAAGTTTCAAAGTTGTAAGTGGGAGCACTTTGATTTTAGAGCCAATGTTAAGGTTTTACCACGACGCGGATGGCGGACGTCAGATGGCGGACGACGAGCTGGCTATAACAATACCTCGGGTTTTCTCCGAAAACGCCGAGCTAAAAATATTTTTTAACTCTATCTATTAATTATTTTTTATAAATCACACATGTGTACGAAATAATAGTTTAACATACATGGGCAAAGAAAATAAGTTTAACATCTTTCAAATGAGTATCCATATTTAAAAAAAAAAAGATTACATTTCAATATTATTGAATCATACAATCATATTCCGTCATTATAAATTACACAATTTCTTTGATTCGATGTATTTTATATCACAGTGTGCGAGATGTTCAATAATGATTTAATACTTGTAGCGCAATCATAAGAATATAAAAAGTACCTCCTGTTTGCAGGAATTTCCTTGCTAGCGCCCACGTCACTATGATAACAACCGGAAGGTATAATAGCAAGTACTCGATCATCACATTTGCAATTTCGCTGGAAATGTGTTTCTCGCAGACTGACACGAATGCTTCAATGTGACCTTTTGGAGAATCCATGAGGGACAGGAAGTTCCTTTGATTCAAATGTGACACAGTCTGTGCACCTGACGTATCCGATATCAATACGAGACCAGTCAAGATGGAGCCAATGGACAATATCCAGATAAGCAAAGCTCCAACTGTCGTTTGTGCATGGTTAAATATTAAATTATGCAAAATAAAAATATAGACAATCGAATTCGCATACAACGCCGGAATAGTGTAGTCCAAGCACAAATGCGCCGGTGCTTGGTTTGGTAAAACCACTGGCTCTTCGGCTATTGATAACATGCGCACACATATTATCAGGTGGACGAAACCGGCAAAAACCATAGCAAATATGGTGCCGGCGTTAGCACAGCTTTTCCGCCGGAAATAAATGATATGCCAGAGGCAAACTATGCTGGCGGCCATCGCCATAAAAATGAGTCCACTCTGCACGAGCCGGAAAAGGAAAATGACTTCGACAGCATCCATCGATATTGCATTTCTTGTATTGACGTGGAATGAAATCGTGAGTTCTTCCTGTAAGAAAAAACAAACAATTGTACCCCGACATGTTCATTCCAGCAGATGGTTACAATGGGAGGGACTTATACATTACACACGAACGGACCGAAACGCAGCTATTGTGCAATGGATACGCCGTCCGCATTGAGCCTGGTAGGTTCCAGATTCGATCCCTTCTCGTGAAGCGTTCACAAGATATTTCCAATGACACAAATTACTGGCTCTTCAAAGGCAAAAACTTAAATAACACTTCATACGACCAAGACCTTCGAAGAAGTCGAACTAAAATAAACATTTTAAGGAGAGAACGAAATTATCAACGACCCATAAGCAATGATGGAAAGACGACGGACTGTCAGAACAAAGGTCTTACTTCACTATACTAAAGTTGCTGCTTTATACAATATCGCACGATGATCGCTGCGCGGAATAATTTAAAATGTTTCAACTTGCTGATAATCCGTCGTTTTCAATCAGCATTAACTGTCCATAAGCAAATAAAATTAAGCAACAAATCAATTGGATGAAAATATTACGTTCAAGCCATCATCTATCAGTAAGACGTTTGTTTTAATTATATTGATTTCTATATTATATAGTTGTATATTGGAAACCCTCACGTACACCGAGTGTACCCAGACGCAGTATCAAGACTCAGCCTAGCCATATATGTGTGTCTGAAATATAATGACCATCTTTAAAAATCTTCAATTTAAATACCGTTGTATTTCATCGATACATTTAAGAAAATATGTGCATAATAAACGTTAATATCATATAATTAGATCAAGAGACTTATATTTTAAAGGGGCCTTTTCACAGATTTTGGCATTTTTTAACTTATTCATTAAATGCTTTATATCGATAAATGTAAACATTGGATCGTAAAAGCTCCAGTAAAAAATCAAGAATAAAATTTAAAAAAGGAAAAGAACATTGCCCGGACCAGGTTTCGAACCAGTGACCCCTGGAGTCCTGCCAGAGTCCTGAAGTAAAAACGCTTTAGCCTACTGAGCTATTCCGCCGAGTACACATAGTTGACGTATTTTATACCTTATATAAGCAATCTTCGTAGTTTCACAAAATTTAACGACAATAACAGAACTCTCCAAATTATTCAATCGTTTCGCGTTGCAACGCTTTATAATTTTTAGGTTTTAAAATCGTCAAAAGATGCATATAATGGCTATATTAGACCATGGTAAATGTTCAGTATTACTGTTTCCTCACAAATATCATAACTAAAACGAAAATTTGCGAATCTGAATCAACTTTTTTCAATTTTGTCAATTTACCAAAGCGTGAAAAGATCCCTTTAAGATAGTGTTGTACTAAATAACATATTTGCTGCCTTAATCGCCCGATGAACGGTTTCAGTTTTTTAAGCTTAAACATTAAGTAATATTTTCAAAGATACTCAGTTTAAAATATTTCCTTCACGCCAACCAATTCAAAATTCACTAGTAAAACAATTTCATCTATGACCTGATCTCTAAACTGTGTAAACCCGAGATCATTAGCTTTTATTGTTTGATGGATCATATAATACTATTGCTTGAACGAAAAATCCAATACCCCGTTTCTATTCAGTTATGGCGATGTGTTCAAACATTACATGTCTTCAAAACACTAACCTTTATTTGCTAAAACCGCTGTGTCTAAATAAGTACACAGGTTTATGATCAAGGTCAAGTACATCAAATAGTGTCAAACCACATTCAAATACAATTTTAAACACTAAAAGTTGCTTAAATTAAGCACTTAAGTTTTTTTTTGTTTCCATATTGCTAAGTAGAAATTATAAAAGTTCTGTTGTACTTAATGGTTTTGAGTGATAGTAGACGCATCTAACAGTATATGCTATGTTTATAGGTGTCTATCGCAACCGTTGTTTATTTTTTGTGTTTTTACTTCATATACACTTATATTTGTTAATGCAGCATCAGCATACTGAAACAATATCCCGGAAACAAAAAAATAATGCATTTGAATATCAACCGTACTGTCGTTTTGACAACTGACGACAGACATTATTCGATGTACGATGTGAATCTAAATTTAGTTTTAGTGCAGATTCTTCATACGACACAAAGACAGAATTTTGTTTTGCGGATCATTTTAATTTACTGCAACGATATATATTCATAAGACACACGAACACTATTTCCGATCCTAATTAAAAGACTGTTCGCTCAGCTAAGAGGACTGGGACGGTCATGTAAAATAGCGAATATAATATATATTTCATATAAACAGCTAGTAGCAAGATGAGTTGCAGATAATTGGTCAGTTACCACATTTTAACTAACTCTTTTGACCTGTTTATTCTTTTAAGCTCAATTCAACAGTGAAAAAATGCCCATACTATCACTTTAATAGAAGTGACCCTTTGATTTATGTTTTATATATATATATATTTATACAAAATATGTACAAAACCACTCTAAAAGAGTTACGAGAGACGATGGTTCTAAAAATTCTAAAGTGTTCAACGATTTAAGGAAAAATGATTTTAAAATGATAAGTTTTCTTAAAATAAATAAATAATATATATCATCATCAAACAATACAGTAAGAGAAAATTTCAATTTGTACATTATAAACAGTTTTCTACTTATGAAGTACAAAGTATATTATTATTAGATACGCAATATACTATGCGCACACATTAAATGGATTATATATACATATGGTTGCGTCGCTTCATTAAAATGTCATGGCAGGATCTGGCACTGGGTTTAATGGTGCGATCATCTGACAGCAAGAATTCATGTATCATAATTGCATAAACAAAGCTATCCGCAATAAAAATACTTTCATACAACATATGCGCAACATATTGTTTTGCGTGAAGAAAAGTTAAGACATTTTCAAAATAAATATAATAGTTGAACATGTAGGCATGTTAAATCTAAATAAGCATTAAAAAAAACATATTTTAAGAAAACCCATTTAACATTTTTAATGTCAAAAGACATTTTTAAAAATCGGACGTACCTGTTTTGTGAATACTGGCATTTGCGAATTTGTTAACACTCCATATACGCTATGCATTGTTGACGTTTTCTTCAAGGAAATGATAGTCGCTACTTTGTATGTAGAAACTTTCAATAATATGCAAGTATCAACACATTCAAAATATGAAAATACTCTTAAATTCGTAGCTTTTGTTACACTGTTGGGAGTTTAGTGTAATGTTTATCCGATTATCTATATATTACCTACTTTTAATCCGTATATTCATTCAAGTATTGGATTTGATTTAAACACATCGCTATTTGCTATTTTTAGACTAGGCGAGAAAAACACAATCCATACAGCTTGCCTTTCACTTTTATAAAGAAACTTGATACAAATATATATAAACAAAATAGCAAATTACTACTTCGTTTGGTTGGTCGAATTGCGTATATTCCCTGTCTATGTTAAACGTCTGTTAAACTGTGTCATCGAACTAATTCTATTTAATTCACCACAGGCTAAAATACATTTTAGCCTTTACTTATTGACTGAAGTATCGATACACTCACGCCGTAGAAATATTGCCCCGGGAGCAAGTTTATATAGTAAGTCAATATTTAACATTGTTAATTGTCATGCTTGACACATGATTTGAAATCAATAAATATTTGATTGCGATACACACGATTGAATGGCTCACGGAAAGATCGATAACTCATTATGTACAAATATCCCGTTCGTCATGTTGACAAACGGAATATTAAGCGTTTTAAATTGTCATTTTTGACATAATACTTGTAAGGAAACTCATTCGATTTCCGCATACATATTACTCACATGTAATGCACGTATAAAGGAAGGAATAAAACATGTACTATAAATATTTATATTTGAATGATTACATATTTTATTTAAATCGACATAAACGACTGAACATCTTTTTTATTGAAGCATGAAGTTTAATAAACATTTTATATCAAATCAAAATCAACGCCCGCGGAATTATTTTGAAATATTTGTATTCATTAACTTGAACTTGTACAAAACAATAAGGTATTACAAAACCCCAATGATAATTTGCGAAAAAAGTTTAACTTATAATACTTATATACACTTAAATAGACACCGAGTATACAGTTAATTAAATACAAAAGCACTACATATAATTTAAAAAGTCTTTATCTTATTACAGGTTTAGGTTCGTAAAAGCGATTAAGACAATCAAGAGCTTAAAGACCGGTCACTTTTTTATGATCGCAAGAGCTAAATATTGACGAGATACGTAATTGCCCGGGTAACACAGACCTGAGTTGAGCTGTTGTTCTAAGTGTACTAGTATCTGTGCAGTAGTATTTCATTGTTTTTTCTTGTCTTGTACTAATAATGTTTAAAACCGAAATGTATTTAAAATAGTTTTTATTATCTATTTAAATTGTATTATGTAATGAAACAAAATACTTATATGGACTTTAACGAGTTTAACACAGTTTTATAAATATGTATGCTGTAAAAATCGTTGATTTGATATTCGTTGATACGCAATTGCTTTATGAAAATGTTCGGTTAAATATAACAAACGTAAAACCTCTTTTCGGGCCGAAGGACATAACAGTGACACGCAACAAAGTCCCAAACTCTATACTCTGTGTAAAGTGTATACTTAAATTAAGATGTTTGTAAAACATGTATGTCCACTACTTGTAGTCAAGTTGTCAATATGTTCAACCGCTCATACATTGTTAAGTGACCTTGATCTCCGATTGGCTGACCTCAACATCAACAGAATTCTTCTTTTCCTAAAGAGCATACTGACTTAGCAACGCTTTCCCTAAATATCCTATGAGAAAAAACTAATTACTAGAGACAGTTTTATTTTTTACACGCCTAAGTAACTCTGACCTTTAATGGGATGAACTCTGACCTTTAATGGGATGAACTCTGACCTTTAATGGGATGAACTCTGACCTTTAATGGGATGAACTCTGACCTTTAATGGGATGAACTCCACTCAATAAGCGTCGTCCTTTCTTCTGAGCGACTTCTCGAGCATTCTAACTACCGACAAAAGCGATATAACTGATAAAACTTCTTTAAAGGCTTCGGAGGCAAAATAATTATAGTCCGCAAACAGTTAAATAAATGAACCGCGTCGTGCGAAAACAAGTCTAATGCCATATGCGGCCGATGTAGCTACAGTCCAGCTTGTGCATTTGCTCCATTAAATCAGAAGCTTATCTTTCCTCTATCAAATCAATGACCCTTGCGTAATTTTATATGCGGCTACACCAGTTATCTGGTCAGGAGTTTCGCTTTCCGCCACAAATACAAACACGATTTCGTAGTCCTATTCAAACTTCGCACAGAGATTTGATTGGTTCCGAGCATAGCTCCATATCAAATTCATTCCGTTATAACCAACCACGTGATGATAGACGAGCCACGTGGTACAATATTTTTCAAGTTTTTTTAAATATATATTTTTGTAATTTAAACCTGTCCAAGGGCATCAACGCATCGCATATTGCATATAATTAAAAGCCAATTTAAGAGAATATAAAAAAGGAATTAAACCGCATTGTAATCAATACATGGTGTAATAATAATAAAAAAGATATCCACAAGAGCGACGTAATTGCACGCAGGTACTTGATATTTTGTCCTTATATATATATATATATATATATATATAACGACCGCACATTTTTCAAGAACCTGTGTAATTGCAATTGTGTGAGGTGCGGTGAAAACTAACCAAATTCATGCTTCGTACGAAATGTGGCACATCATGCTACTTACGAAATGGTAATGTTTTTAATACATCCTATGCATACACACGCCAATCAATTTAATAGGCATATGAAGAATGATAAATTGAATAACTTATACTCGTATCTGCTCAATGAACAATGAAAATTCTTGTTTACGAATAATAGCCAGAACACGATTGCCTTTGACTTTTCGAAATAAATCCTTAACAGGCTTGACAATATTGACAAGAAGCTGGGTCATCTTAATCAAATCACCGTTCAAATTTAAAATATCACAAACAGATTAATATTTGGAGAAAACATGGAAGGAGATCAAAAAATCAAGAAATCGGACAACTATTGAGCCGTATCAAAAACAGCCGAAGAGAACAAAACCAACATAACAAACATTAAACTTGACCTAAAGACTATGTTCGCCGAAAGTTTGAACTTAAACCCAAGAAACAATTCTCTTTAGGAAGACGTGATAGATCTTAAAGGCCGATCAATGAGAGAAAACCTCTTATTTTTTCTGAATCACGGAAGTGGTTGACACTGAGCATCCATCGATCGGTTTGTCATTCACTGCATCGGATGACATTCAATAAGCTCCCGTTGAGCCGCCCGACGTTTCCGGTGACATGCCGCATGCAGCGATGAAAAGTACCACATCAGATAGCTCTCGAACGGAATTGAAGACAGCGTATATCACAAGTCGAGCGATTCTGTCGTGACCACTTACATATTTCGGATCCACTAAGTGTGATTCAGATTGACCGGGCACACAGTAAGTGTGATTCAGATTGACCGGGCACACAGACTGAAGATACCACAGAAATAAAGTAAGGCATAAAGTCGCAAAGTTCAAAGATACCCAGTCAATTATGTGCATCAAGAACGCGCTTAAGCGTGTAGATCTGCGTCGATCACCATACAACATGACTGAGCAATACCTCGCGGCCGGAAGGCCCTAATTGGCCTTCGTGTAAGGCCAGGCGTGACGGGAAGCGCGCCGTCCTCGTCCGCGACAAAGTGTTAATCGATGGTCGCTCGTTTCTGCCGACCTCTACGCCGCCGCATTAGGATTCCGATGAAAAGTATTGACTGGGTATTTGCTTTTGGAATGTTAATGGACTGAAAAATTGCATAACTGATGAAGATTCTGTTATCTTTCTTAATCTATATGATATTGTATTTTGTTGTGAAACGGGGGTAAAACCGGATAATGAACATGATTTAGATGGCTATGAATGTATAAATGTGTCTCGTTATTAGGATAGATAACAGCACGTATTGTAAACGCGGACATGGTGCGTTCGTCTGTTTTATAAATTGTGTTTGAAAGAAGGTTATTTCAGCAATAGGAACGGAAAATCAATATGCTATTTGGATTAAACTATACGACTCATTTGTGTATACCTATTTTGATGTTTACATATGTTTAGGTTATATTCCTCAACAAAACTCGAATATTTAGAACAAACTGTTTGTCACTATTCGTTGTGTATATAAATTAGAGTATCTACATCAGTGGACAATATACTAATAAACAAGGCATTGCCTTTCTGATAAAAAGTAACATAGGGATCACAGTTGATAACCTTAACGAAATAATAATTGGCAGAATAGCAAGTATAGATATCAAAATACATGAAACACAACTAACACTAATCAACGTTAACGGTCCTAACATAGATGATTCCACATTTTACGAAACATTACAATCCTTTATAATTAATAACCAAGATAAAAATATTATAATCGGTGGTGATTTCAATACTGTCCTGAACCCATTACTAGATAAAAAGAATGGAAATCTTTATACTCATCCTAAAAATAGAAACATTTTAAATAACATAATTGAAAACTACAATATGATAGTTATCTGACGTACAGTATACCCAAACGAAAGCAAATTCACCTGGCACTCAAACACAAAACCAACAATATTTTGTAGATTAGACTATTTTTTAATATCTGAATCTCTTTGCAACATTATTGACACATGTAATATAAAACCAGGATTTATGACTGACCACTCTCTAGTTGAACTTAAACTACACAATATACAACCTGAAAGAGGCCCAGGATACTTTAAACTTAACAACAGCATCTTATTGGATACACAATTTCAAACACAAATAAAACAGGAAATATTAAATACAGTTCAAAATAATAAAGATGCAAACCCAAACACCTTATGGGAAGTAATTAAAGGAAATATCCGTAACACAACAATTAGATACACATCATTTAAACAAAAAGAAACACACAAACTTGAAACTGAAACCATCAAAACTATTGAAACACTTGAAAAACAATTGCATCAAACAAACACAAATGATACCACCAACATTGAAAATGAAATAGCATTAAAAAAACAAATATTAGATGGAATCTATCATGCACGTCTCAATGGAATAATATTAAGAGCGCGTGCACAGCATGTTGAACACAATGAAAAAAATACAAAATATTTCGCAAACATTGAAAAACGTAGAAGTGAACAAAAAACTGTACACAAATTAGTAGTCAATGGCAAAGATATAACAAACATAACTCAAATACTAGAAGAACAACGTTTATTTTTCGAAACCCTCTATAAACGAAAAAATGTTGAAAATAACACCCTTTTCAAAAATACACATCACGCTTTAAACCAAGAGGAAAAACAACTATGCGACGGATTGCTTAATGAATATGAATGTGGATTAGCCCTAAAAGAAATGCAAAATAACAAAAGCCCAGGATCTGATGGCATCACAATCGAATTTTATAAAATATTCTGGAATGATATAAAAACACATCTAATTAATTCACTTAACTATTCATATAACAACGAAAACTTAACTACGCTACAAAAACAAGGTATTATATCACTTATTCCAAAACCTGGAAAAAACTTAGAATCCTTATCAAACTGGCGCCCGATTAGTTTACTAAACAATGATTATAAAATTGCAACTAAAAGTATAGCAAATAGAATTAAAAAAATATTACCATCAATCATTTCAAAATCTCAATCTGGTTTCATAAAAGGACGTTACATTGGTGAAAACGTTCGTCTTATCCAAGAATGCATAAACTATTTCAACAATTCAAACAATCCTGGTCTAATATTCTTTGCAGACTTTGAAAAGGCATTCGACTCGCTTGATCATTCATTTATGTTCTCTTGCTTAGAAAATATGAACTTTGGTGAAAGTCTTATTCAATGGGTTAAACTATTCTATACCGATATTAACAGTATAATCATTAACAATGGTTTCTTTTCAAACAGTTTTAACATCGAACGAGGGGTTAGACAAGGATGTCCACTCTCATCATCGCTATTTATTATTTGCATCGAGTATCTATCACATCACATCCAATCAAATAAACACATAAAAGGCATATCACTAGAATCTGATGAAGATATCAAGCAGTCCCTATTTGCTGACGATGCAACCTATTTTTTAAACGACAATTACGATTCTTTCCATAACCTTATAGAGTCACTAACCCTTTACGGAGAGACATCGGGTCTTAAACTAAACAAAAGCAAATGTACTGTGCTACGAGCAGGTAAATTAAAACAAAGTAATGTCCTATATAAAAAAGAAATGAAATTTAATTGGACATCCGATGAAGCCACAACATTAGGAATTACTTTCATAAATAATGAAAAGGATACATTTCATAAAAACATACTACCTAAATTACAGAATTTTAAAAACTGCTTAAAATCATGGCATCACCGTAAACTTACACTAATCGGAAAAAACACAGTATTGAAAACGTTTGCACTTCCTAAATTAATTTATGTATTAACAGTTCTCCCAAATCCACCAAATGATGTTATTAACGATATAAAATCAGCAATATTTAATTTCATATGGGACGGTAAGCCTGATAAAATAAAACGAACTCAGTTAATTCAATCTGTAGAAAATGGAGGTATCCAATTAACAAACATTGACTCATTCTTGAATGCAATCAAATGCAGCTGGGTTAAAAGATACCTAGATAATACCAATACGAGTAAATGGAAATTATTCTACCAGAAAATCCTAAAAAATATGGTGACTCCTTACTCTTTGAATGTAACATCAGCAATACTATCTTACAGGAAATTGCAAACGAAAACATATTTCTGTCTGATGTTCTATCAGCATGGAGTGATGTCACTCATAACTTAGAAACCCAAACCAGCAGTAAAACTATTTTATGGAACAATAAAAACATAACTTTAAACAATAAGACGTTTTTCTATAAAGATTGGTTTGAACGAAGCATTAAATATGTCGACCAATTATATGACTACAGAATTAAGGATTTCTACTCTTTTGATGATATATGCTACATATACGGAATACCTTCAAATCATTTTCTGAAGTACTACACACTAATCAAAAGCATACCCATACATATTAAATCTGAAATCAATACAAATAATACACCATGTACTCAAACAACATTCGTAGAAAACATACTTGGAAGAAAAAACAAAACGAATAAAATATTTTACACACTACAAATTAAAAACCCTACAGAAAACTCCAAAACCCAAAATAAATGGCAAGTCCTTTTCGGAGAACATGAACTTAATTGGAAACAAATATTTACAATGTCATATAAATCAACTATTGAAAGCACACTGAGAAATTTTCAATATAAATACATCCATAGAATTATAGCTACAAATAAATATCTCTTTAAATGCAAATTATCTAACTCAAATTTGTGTGACTTCTGCGGTGAAAACATCGAAACTATAGAACATCTTTTTTGGGAGTGCAAACACATCCAGCCTATCTGGAATCAATTAGTATCTTTTCTTGAACAACAGCAACTAAACGTTAAACTATCTTTCTTAAATGTAAGTTTCGGAATTTACTCATTGAAATCAATAGACTATAATAATATTGTGAATTTTATTCTTATATTGATGAAATATTTTA
This sequence comes from Dreissena polymorpha, assembly GCF_020536995.1. NCBI lineage: Eukaryota > Metazoa > Mollusca > Bivalvia > Myida > Dreissenidae > Dreissena > Dreissena polymorpha. The sequence goes on from NC_068362.1 coordinate 51,525,787, forward strand.
TCTTTAACATGAAGTACAAAAAACAAGTACCAAATTTTAATTGTTTTGTCCATAGTCTTAAACTTAAAATCCAGATTGAGAAAGAAATAGCCCTCAGTAATGACACATTACAAATCTTTGAACAAAAATGGAATCGGATTAAATTCTCATAATGTTTGTCCACTTATATACATTTCACTCTAATGTTAGTTTATCTTTCTAAAATATTTTTTGTATATTTTTTCTTATAAGATCATTGTGAATATACAAAAAACACACAAGTCCAGTATACTTTCTTCCGAAATTACACAACTCATCATTTTTCATAACTATTCTTCTGTTTTTCTTTTCTTTTCTCTTAAAAAAAATATATATTAGCATATCTTGTATAACATGTCTGAACTTTATTGCTTTGTACAATCACTATGTTGGTTAATCATATACATTTATATATTGTATGTATTATATTGAATAAAAAAAAAAAATAAAATAAAAAAAAAATAAAAAAATTACAGTCTGACGCCAGACTCCTTATGTTTTACAAGATTGTACACGGGCTAGTTGCAGTTCCCTTACCCCACTACATTCAACCTTCACTCAGATCTTCCAGACACACACACCCTTTCTCATACAGACAGATCATAACCCATTGTAATTACTATAAATATTCATTTTTCCAGCTACCATTATTCTTTGGAACTCACTACAATCTGAGTTTGTGCAGGTCCCTACCCCTGGCCAATTCAAACAGGGGGTGACCACCTTATCACACCATGTTTAAGCTGAGAATATTGTTTTTATCTCTTTTAACTGTATATTAAATTTCTTAATCAACTTTTATCTCATGTCTCACAAATCATAGATAGATGGATGAACAGTTACCTGAATTTATTAACACTTGAGATAACGATTATATGTGTGCGCATTATTTACCTGAGCGTTGTTTGCAAATACACAATTGTTAATTCGTCTGAGAATAATTTAATCGGTGTATACTTAAATGCCGATCTAGTTGTTAAAGAGTGTTGTGGCTCGGTTTTTATATTTATGAAGGCTAAGGTTACATTATACTAAATTATCGAGTGATGTAGGACTGTACCCTCTTAAAAAAACATCATATTTTACTCGAAGCAATGTTTTACACTTTAGACTGGTGTTCTGGCTTTATCTCTTGAAGATATTGAAAGGGAAACAATAGGTGTTCACTACTTAATCCCTGACATAGGATACAGTTAGAGACAAAAGTACCAATTCGCACTGAAAAAGGTTACATTTCGCTAGAAAATGGCCGGAAAAATTAAGGTGCGACAAGAGTCGATTTTAATTTGTGTTAATTTCATTCTTTATTTGAACACGACATATCTGTTTTATTGCTTAAATCGATTCAGCTGTGAATGACCTTTCATAAAAGGTAAGGTTATGGGTGTCTCTTTGTGCAAAATGTTACATTTATGTTCGCTTAAAGTTGTCGCTTAGGGAACTTTATTAGTTTATTGTGACCCTAACGGTAGTAGAACTATCGATTTCGTACTGGCGCACCGCGAGTTGTTTCCCTTCATTAGAACTTTGTTGTGCATAATTATTTTTCATTCTCGCCGCTTGCATCTATCGAAATATCTTTAAACTTTAATGTTGATAAATCGTCTAATGGGGAAGGGAAAGTTACAATTGAATGGGTGTTACGACGATGATAAGTCTTACACATATCTAACCAGTATGCAAAACAATTTACATGAATATGAACGAATTGTCGATTATACAATTAGCAGTAATTTGAATATTTACATTGGTATTGAGAATTTCTCCAAATTATCGTATGGCTTCGCATATGGACAAACAAGAACATATTTTAATTCCAAAAAAAAACATGGAACATAAGAGCTCATGGTTTAACAACGAGTGTAAAGTTGCGCGTGTATTTACAGGCGGGCGAAACGATTATTTTACGCTGATCGATCGCCTGATAATCGGGCATTTTTTCAGCATCGAAAAAGCAATATAATAAAACAAAAAGACTTGCTAAGCCTACATTTATCATGTGACAATGATATAATTTTCGCACATATTTAAAGTCACAACCCAAAAAGTTTTGGAAGAATTAAAAAAAAATAATAATCGACGAATTGATAGTGATATACTGCGGACACATTTTTTGAACATTTTAAGAATTTTTTTTTAAACAATGATGTTTTTTTCTAAGTTCATGCTTATAGAAGAGTTATCAATTTTTTAGATAGTGCCACTGTTTCCGTGGAATTCCTTGATAGTGACTTTACAATTGATGACGTAATGAACGCAATATACGATCTAAAACGGGGTGAAAAGGGTGGTTTTGACAAACTTATTCCTGAGATTTTTATTGATTGAAAGGAGCTTATATCTCCTGTACTGTGCACATTCTTGAATTATATTTACAGTACAAGTTCATATCCATATTCATGGTCTGCATGCGTTATTCTTCCTGTGCCTATGAAAGTAGAAAAGAACGATGTAAATAACTACATGATAACTCTTACTAGTGTATCTTTTGTAAAAAAAATCTCCATTTTTCTACAAAGAAGAGTGCGGAAATTGCTTGAAAATTATATACTTAGTCATTTTCGATTCGGTTTCAGAAACGACAAGATTACAACAGACTGCATGTTTTGACTAAATGCATTTATACAAATAGTAGTTAATCGAGAAATCCTTTGTAGATTTAAAAAAGCCTCCGAGATCGTTTATAGGAACGTAATTATGTACAAACTTTTACAGCATATGTCAGCTAAATGTGTTAAAATAATTAAATCAATGTATAGTTGTGTTAACTCATGCGTTAAGACAAGTTATGTAAGTAGTGTTTCGTGTACACTGTGTAGTAACACACGTATGGAAAATTAGTGTAATCACAAAGGTAAAACTACCTGTTCTCTTTGAATTATTTGATAGTAATACAAACAAGGCGCGCTTTTATCACCATTATTATGTATATTGTTCGTAAACAATTTATATGACTATTTGTATAATGCTTTCATTGAATATGTAAATGTATACAATATAAATTTATTCACGTTGCTATTTTTTGATTATACAGCTTTTATTCTCTTACTTAGCAACTGGACTCCAGCATCTTTTGGATAGGTTGCAGTAATATTGTAGTACATTGGGCATATCTGTGAACACCAGCAAGAAAGTACTTATGTTTTTAACCCTTTACCACTTGGATACTTATTTTTACTTATATGTAGTCCCTCAGAAAGTTATATTTAATTGAAGACCTTTCTTACTAGATTCAAGTTTTAAAAGCTGCATTTCCATCCTTTAGATACTGATGAGCAGCAAACAGCATAAAACCTGAACAGACTGAGAGTTACTCGTAGGCTGTTCTGGTTTGATGCTGTTTGCACAAACTATTACAGTATTCACTTTGCTTCTGAGTGGGAAAGGGTTAATAAAGGCAATATAATAAAAATATTGATGTTAAATATAACGATATTAAGCTCGAGGAAGTAAATAAGTTTACTTAGGTCGGTTTGACATTGTCCTCGAAAGGCATTTTTAAGCGCAGGAAGCCTTATCTAAACAAACGACTAGAGCAATGTTTTATTTTAAGAAACTTTTTTTTAAATTTTCATTTAGTATTGCTGATAAAATACGTTATTAAATGTAATGATTTTGCCAATATTGACATACGGTACTGAGATTCGGGGATTCGATCCCCGCCCCGAAATAGAGAAAGTCCGTTTAAAATTTCTATACAAGACACCGTATATTCGGCCACAAACTACGTCCGCGCCAGTGTATGGCGAGCTGGGGGTCGTTTTCATCTAGAGTGTGTCCGAAAAATGCATATCAATAAATTTTGATTCAAAATAAAGAAAAATCCAGATTCAATACATAATAAATTGTTGCTAGATTTAGATGACGTTATTTCGCATATTACTAACTGGGGTAATAAACTCAAGATATTGCTCCAGTAATAAGGATGTGTTAATTTTTAAATTATAAATCTAAGCTAATCACTAATGGTGTTAATTGTACCTGTCAATGTATAAAGTTTATCAGCTACAAACATGGGTAAGTGATATTGATAACTTGCCGAGACTTAATAAATGATCGTTTATTTAAATCAAATTTTGATTTTGAAAACTATTCAGATACTGTTGTTAATGTTAGAGATACATTTTGTTCTTGACTAAACTTCGCTGTTCTGTATATCACTATGATGAATTGAAGAAGGTAGATATAGAAATATTCCAAGAAGCGAACGAGTATGTACAATGTGTAATATGGGTGTAATTGAGAATGAATACCATTTTTTGTTAATTTGTAGAATAGCTTTAAGAAAACTGATGTACCCAATGTCACCACCATTGACCTAGTTTATGTTGTCAGCGAGTTGTTCTCACTTTGCGTATTTATTATGGTCAACATTCCCAAAACCCTTAATTAAATATTATTGTATGCTCATTTTATACATACCATGCTGTTCATCACTATGTTGAAAAGCATTTATTTTCACCGCCATTACATGTCTTATATATGTTGTTCGGCTATGTTAAAATGTATTTGCTAATAAAATTGACTCGATTTACAGGGGCCTTTTCACAGATTTTGGCATGTTTTACAGTTTGTCATTAAATGCTTTATATTGATAAATGTAAACATTAGACATAAAAAGCTCTAGTAAAAATCATGAATAAAATTAAAGAAAGAAAAAAGTATTCCTCGACTGGGCTCGGACCTCTGACCCCTGGAGTAAAAGTCTAACGCTTAGACCACTCGGCCATCCGTGCTCATTCTATGATGGTTGTATTTTATACTTTATATAAGCAATCCTCGAAGTGTCACAAAATGTAACGCCAACAACAAAACTCTCCGAATTATTAAAGCGTTTCGCGTTTCAAAATTAAAATAAAATAAAAAAGGTTTATAAAAACTAACGCTTTCTGCGTAGATTGATGGTGTTCTGCTTGTTCCAGTAAGCCCGGCGAGAGCCACCATTGGTCTTGTTGAAACCCTTGTGAAATCGTCAAAAGAAGCATATAATGGATATTTTAGAGCATGGTTAATGTTCAGTATTACTGTTTCCTCACACATATCATAACTGCAACGAACATTTACGAATCGGAAACAATTTTTTTTAATAATTTGGTCAATTTACCAAAACGTGAAAAGATCCCTTAAGAATGCATTTCTCTCCAAGTCGTCACATTAAATTAAAATCACACCAGTGTTTGTAACCAGATGTGCTCACGTGTTAATGTAAGTTAGCTATTTATAAGCCTTGCCATGAAATCGATTGCATTGCCTAATGACACACGGTGACAGATTGCGTTGGTATTGCGAGTTGCAATATTCGTCTGAATATTACACAGTTATTGAATTATGATTGAATGTTATGTTTTTATTATGTCGCTAGAGCATAATTACATTGGAGACGCTGACCCAGTATTTAATTAAGCATTACGATACACCTGACCGATAACACTTATATCTTACGATACACATGGTCGATACTACTTATATCATACGATACAATTGAACGATAACACTTATACATATATCTTACGATACACCTGACCGATAACACTTACATCTTACGATAGACCTGACAATAGCACTTATATCTAACGATACACATGATTGATAACACTTATATCTTACGATACGCCTGACCGATAACACTTACATCGTACGATACACCTATCCGATAACACTTACATCTAATGATACACCTGACCGATAACACTTATATCTTACGATACACCTGACCGATAGCACTTATATCTTACGATACACCTGACCAATAACACTTAAATCTTATGATACACCTGACCGATAACACTTATATCTTACGATACACCTGACCGATAACACTTATATCTTACGATACACCTGACCGATAACACTTATATCTTATGATACACTTGACCGATAGCACTTACATCTTACAATACACCTGACCGAAAACACTTATATCTTACGATACACCTGACCGATAACACTTACATCTTATGATACACCTGACCGATAACACTTATATCTTACGATACACCTGACCGATAACACTTATATCTTACGATACACCTGACCGATAACACTTATTTACTTTGATCGTTTCCAAAATTGTCATTTCTTTGACCGATAACACAATTTTAGCTCCGCCCATTATTGAGATTATCATGCTTCTATGCGATGTTTATCCATTCATAAGCCACGCCCATTTGGAACTGTGTTTGCAGGATTGAGATAAAAAGTAAAAAAAATTCGATTTGGATAAGAGATTTAAAAGTGTTGATGATAGAAGGATGATTTAACAGCGTTGGTTAGAAACAAAAACGCAAATAGTAATCACAATTTACACACGCGAAATAGTGCATGTACGTATTAAAAATGTAATTCATAATAAAATCACTTAAATGCAACCTCAAAAACCGCCATCTTGACAGTTCAATCTTAACAATAACGCGCATGTTTTAATGCATAATGGCTAAGTCTTGCATTGAAATCCAAAGCTGTAATCGTCCACTGTGATAATTTAAGTGTCAACTATGTTGAGCTTGCATTTTCGTTATTATTGCAACAGAGTAAAACAGCGTATTGTACTTTGTTAAGTGTGTTTACGATGTTTCTTGCAACCATAACTTTCGTACGACTTTCGCAATACAACTACTTCATAGCTATTAAGAATACGTCATGAAATTGATCGATTTCGTTCTTGCAACATTTGACAGATATTCTGTTTTAACACAATAATTTTATTTAATTCAATCTGGCGTTTGTCCCCTAAAATTCAATACAAACCCACATCAATGCCGACAATAAACAATCAAGCTTCAGTTTTTTCAATATTGAATGCCAAATTGTATGGTGTTAAAATTTCATCAAAGACTCATTTTTAATGATTCCAGTGGTTGCGATACATTTCACACTTTTGCAATCAAAACTTTATGAAGACTGCATATTTCTGTCTGCGTGCTTTAAAAGATAAACAACAAATTACTTATTAGTAGATTAAATCGTTCGTTAATTTTATTTTGCTAAAATTATGTCAAGACTTCGAAAATACACTTCGAAAAGTCCAGCACTCTACAATACTGCTCTTTTTTATACTTGTGCTAATATAGCTTGGAGTTGTAACTATTGTAAACGACGATTTAAAATACTCATGCCGCTCGATTATTTAAATATAAACAAAACATTCACTTACTTTCTTCGAAATCCGTTACAATACAACCGACAACATATATAACGTGCCCTATGTAAGAGATCGATAACTCCGCAGGTGTATAACAATTTATGGACATATATAAACACTAATGTTCAATTTTATTACCTCGCGGTCGCTTTTGAACGCAGTATTAACCCTCAAAACTCACATAAAATGTACGTATCCGGCAATCTGTTTTCATCCGTATCAAATTTATTGATGTTGTATTTATTAATGCTTACTTGTACACTGCATGTTCAGTGATGTAAATAAGGTAAATATGTTATGTTAATAACGCAAGCAAATTTACATAAAAAGTAGTCAAGCATAACTCCACGATAACAACACATCATACCTTATCAAACGCCACAGTTGAGTATAATGAATACATGAATCAAGGTTTATAAATGGATATCCGGGACAATAATTGGTTAACGCATTATTTACGAATTAATACCTTTTCCCGATTGCATGGACTATATTTCACAGGTTATTACGTTCTATTATATATATAAATATATATATGTATGGTACATTCGTCAATAAAGCTATTATTGTCCCCTACCGGTCTGTCTGTCACACTTTCCTGGATCCTGCGATAACTTTAAAAGTTCGTCATATTTTTCATGAAACTTGAAACATGGATATATGAAAATATGGAGATTATGCACGTTATTTCATTCTGTTCTTACGTCAACTATTCTGGTTGCTATGGCAACAAATAGACTAGAAATATTAACAAATATACTAGAAATATTGCTGAAAATAGTGGATCCAGCGCTAACTTTAAAAGTTCTTCATATTTTTTTATGAAACTTGAAACATTGGTCGATGGCTATATCGAGATTATGCACGCCATTTCATTTTGATTCTACGTCAAGAATTATGGTTGCTATGGCAACAAAAAGACTAGAAATATTACTGAAAATGGTCGAGTTTCACCGGTAGGTATTTATTGTGACAACACACACAATACAATATATGTAGCCCTTTCAGTACTGTAAAGAACGATTCATAGAAAGGTTATATCTGCATATAACATCTAAAACAAACTGAATTTCATTTACTAAATCGAGCGCACTAGAATACATGATTTAAATTATTCATGATTTTTGAGGCATATTTATAGATTATGTTGAATCACTTATTTGCTACCCTGTAAACAATTTCTGTACAAATTTCAACAAATCTTTTCGATCGGACAGCCTCATTTCGGCACAATGCGACTCACATATGTTACACTTGAAATATTAATAGCTTTATTTATAATAAACATGGTACAAATATGTTAATAGTTCTAACTTAACAAATTAAACCATATCAGTAATAAGTAATATAATAAACTCATTTACGTAATAATTAGACGGCTAATAGTATAGCGAATGAGAAAGCCTGGTATTGTCAGTCCTGTATAATTGTTTCTATTGTTCACGTGAACATTTTTTGTGCAATATAAATACATTTCTCCAACTATGAGTATAAAGATAATTGACAAAAAATAAAAGCAACTTACACTAACAGTTTCCGGCGTTAGATCACGCTTCCATCGATTTAACGTTATTTTAACTAATGCCAAGCTTTTTCTGGAACAGCAACCTCACTTTGTTATGTATCTTCTTTCTTTAAACATTATTCTCAACACGATCGTTGGCTTGCAAACTGCTCCACTTATCTTCGGATCAATACAATATGTAATCCAATTACTGTTTGCTTCAACATTGATGTTATCAAAAGAGCCATAATGACATATCTTTCATATCAAACACATGTTTCTATGGTTAAGCAATTTTACACTTACAGACCTGTTAAACGCTATTCTTTTCAATCTTGAATATCTCAGTTATGAGTTAAGATTTTGATTTAAACTTTTACGAGTGATCATTTGACTACTTTCCTAGCAAGCTCACGATAAGCTCTAAACGTCCGATCGTCATGGATGAATGATTTTATCGTCAGCTTGCACCAAATTTAGTCAAATGATCGCATCTACAATTTTAAATGAAAATCTTTACTCATAAGTGAGATATTCAAGTTTGAAAAATGTTGCATTAAAAAGTCTCTAATTCACTTGCAGATAACCTGCAATTTGCCAAAATACGCGGTTGCGCTCCTGAAAATTCATGTTTGCTATATACTTTTGTAAAACTTGTTTTATGTTAGTCTAATGTAAGGTTCTACCTCAAATGATGAAATTAAAAGAAATTTAGAATAATATTGCGTTTCACAATTTCCACGTGCAAAAACATGAAACCATACATACCCCACGTGCTAAGGTGTCCATTCGAACTTCCTGTTGGATCGCAGTATTAACCTCAAATGGCATTTTGTTATTGCAATATACTCAGGCGCCTTTTTGTCGCTCAGCTCGAAATCACGAGAGTGAAGTTTTAATTGCTCGAATAGTTTTCTCATTACAGATCACACTATTCACATCTTTTGTTTGTTTGGATCGCTTCTTTTCGCATAAAGATTTTTAACGATTCGGCGCGCTTGTCACGCGATTTGTGATCTTACTGTTGTTGCGAACTCGTCATAGACTTAAACGTTTTTTTTGTTTGAGAAAATATGGCAACGATACTTTGTTTCAACGCTTATGATTTTGTGCAAACAGCTTTTTAACAATTTTAGCTAAAATCACGTAATTATAAAACGCGCTTAATGTATCAAATCCACACAAACTGACATAGCATCCATTCTTGCAAAAAATAAATAAATAAATAAATAGCATTGCGTAATATTTCTATGATGTGTACATGTTTTATTTAATGAACTGTTTACATTCCATTTTAAAATTAAATGGAAAGGGCATATTCAATTTTTATATCTATTCTCTTATTCTTACTTGTTAATGGGCTTTGTAAAATTTGATGATCTAATATAGAAAATACATGGTTGGTGCCGAGATGGAGAAAGTTTATCCGGCGAGGCTTAGAAAAAGAAAATAGGGCGAGCTTCTTGCCTCGTGCCGTTGACACATTTTATCAAAGACAAATGATAAATTGTCATTACAATATAATGATTCTTGTCGAGCCTCCTACATGTACACAACATTCCTGACGACCAAATTACTACCGATTGTGTCACGTAAAAAATAGCTCCACTTTGAACTGTTCCTTTTAATACTCTCCTATTAAAAATATGAGAAGAAATAAAAAACGAATCGAGAATGTGATATCGTTCTTGGTAAAAAATGAAAAAAATGAAGCAGCAAAACAAAAACAAAATATTATTTACCTTAATGACAACTTTAATTAATTGCTTATAACAATGAATGTACAACGATATACACGTCCATTTTCTGTTCTTTCATCCCTTTGTCGAAATCCATTTTCTGTTTTTCCATCCCTATTATCGAAATGTATTTTAAACCGGAATTTTTTATAGCGTTTGTATGGAATGCTTACCACTCTGACCAAAAACCCGATTTATGAAATCGTAATCCTGCCGTAGCGAATTATTTTATTCCTATCGAAGTTAACAATTATGAATGACAAACACAGAATCCTAAATACGTTTATGATTCGTTCGATGCTTTAAAAATATTTATTAAAAATACCGTTAAAACCACCATGTCAAAATTGTTGTCCCTAAAATCTTGAGAGAAACTAGATAGATGAACTAGTATGTTTCGTCTGAGAAATGACGTCACACTCGATACGTCACAAATTGCGTAATCAAGTAAATAAAAATGATAAATACGGACAGCTGGTTCGGTAATATATTTTTTTAAGAAGACAAAAAGGATGATATACAATATAACGATAACATTCATGATGCGTCCCAATAAATTTCAAAGTTCAAATATTAGAACATGTTAATCGTCACAGCGTGCGTAGGAATACACTACTTCCTGTGGACCGAAGATAGGATAATGTACCTTTATAATGCTATTACAATATTTATCTGGTGTACGCAAACTCTTATTTAAGTATTTATAAATGAATATATTATGACAGATATTTGGTATATGTAAGTAGTGCCGAGTACCGACAATAAGAAGCGTATACGCTGATCCGCACATCCATAGAGGAACGCAAGTATTTTTTATAAAATCAGACCAATCATCCGTCTTCACAGCTACACCAACATGCTCAGCAGGGCCTACATTCCGTCATAAAGACCACACGAAAATGTTTAAATGGACTTCACATCCTTTTCACTTTAATACAATACTAACCTGGGCCTACATCACGTCCTTAACATTTTACCACCATGCTTAACAGAACTTAAATCCCGTCCTCACCACTACAATACTATGCTTAACAGAGCCTACATAACGTCCTCAACACTGCAATACTATGCTGAACAGGGCCTACATAACGTCCACAACACTAGAAAACTATGCTGAACAGGTTCTACATCACGTCCTTACCCATACTACACGATGAACAACATAGTATACAATACGTCTATACAACAGCGCTGTCTTGCTTTAAATGATCTACGTCACTTCCTCGACACTTCATCAATTTGCTCAACATGGTGCCTGAACAGTCATAACCACTACATCAGCAGGCTTAATTGGACCTACATCACGTCCTCTGCACTACACCATGATACTCAGTAGAATCTGAGTTACGCAATCACCACTACCCCATCGTGCTTAATAGGGTCTATGTCTCGTAAACACAATTCACCATCACTAAACATGACCTATGATCACCTTGCTTAAAATGACCTCCTTAATATCTGCACCATCATATCATCATACTGAAAAACAACAACAACATAAAGTCATGTCCACTACACAATCATGATCCGCAAGCCCATACCACGTCCTGAACACTACACCATTATGCTAAACAGGCCTTGCAATACGCCTTAACGATAACACCGTAGTGCTCATCGGTGCTTACGTCATGACAACACAACGCCGTTATCACGCTCACCTGGGACATCAATTACGTCCATTTCACTTCTCCATCATACGCAAATAAGCATAGAATAATCAAGACATCAACGAGGCAGACATTACGTCACCGTGCATAAATTGACCAGCATTACGTTTTAAACACATTCCAACAATACTCAACAGGGCAAAGTAGACGCCAATAGCACTATATCATCAACAACCCCCTACCCTATATCGTCCACACTACACCACCTTGATTTAAAGACTTCAATCAAGTTCCTATCACTACACCACCATGATTAAAATACTATAATCAAGTCCCTATCACTACACCACCATTATTAAAAGCTTTCAATAAAGTCCCTATCACTACACCACCATGATTAAAAGACTTCAATAAAGTCCTCATCACTACATCACCATGATAAAAAAGACTTCAATCAAGTCCTTATCACTTCATCACCATGATAAAAAAAAACTTCAATCAAGTCCTTATCACTACACCATCATGATCAAACAGACTTCAATCAAGTCCTTATCACTACACCACAGGGCCTACATTGCGTATGAACCATTGGACGAAACTGATCAACAAAGTTAACATCCCGTCGTCATCATCAAACTACCCTGCACATCAGATGCTACCTCACCAATGCACCATTCTAAACAGGGCGTTCATCAATATGTCACCACTTCACATTCATAATCTAAACCACCAAGCTCAAAAGAACCTTCATCTCGTTCTTGTCACTACCAAATCACAAACATTAATCACGTCTTCCCAAGTGCAGCAATCATCATAACTCCAACATGCTGTACAAGTCCTATATCAATAATTATAAACTTGACCTACATCAAGTCGTCACTACTTCACCAATACGCTAATTAGTTTCAACATCACATCTTAACAGTAGAGTAATGTGGTCTTATCCACAATGCATTCTTCATTTTTTCCTATTGAACATCTTGTTAAGATTAAGTGCTTAGCGAAGAATGCTTGTGAACATCTGTTGACACCAAGCTCACCGATATTCATCCTTATATATGCAGATATGATGAATATTAATTTCACGCGTTTCGAAGTATAGCATGAAATTTTTGTCTTACGCGTTATAACAAGTTTACAGTAGCAATATATAAGCGATTTATATTGGTCAGTTTTTTTAACGAGGAAATTGTGATAACGTTTAAGGCTGTGTATAGTCATTCTACCAGACGCTCTCACTTCGTAAACATCGATTTTGATATAGAAGAATTATTTTGTATGTATGTAATTTTTGTTTCACAAAAGAACAATTGTCTGTTATTGTTAAAACATGCCAACAAATGTACGTTAAAGACGAGCTTAATGTTTTATTGAATGAGGCGCAACATTCAGTTTTTTTAACTGACACCGGAAAAATGGGCACAGGTTTCCAGCGTTCACCGTTTCTGGTTTTTCCTGGTCGGTCAGTTCACATACAAAATTGTGTATCCGTGTTTTCCATAAATTGCATGTATTTAGCTCACGCTTGTCACACTGTTGTATTATCGCATATTTGTGGTGGCTGCAGTACTCAATATAAAGTACTCGTCTGGCACTGCAAAGATAGTGTTGTTGTTTTGTATTGTAAACGGATATTCAGCACAGAAGATCTGATGTATAACTATGAATTATGAGTTCAGCATCTGACGACGACAAGCTCTGATTACGTTCTGCTGCATAGCTGTGTATTTTTTTCAGATATAGCTTTATTCAAGACGTATGTCATATATTTTACAATATAGATGTATGCTTCCTATGTAAATACATACGAATATGTGAGAAAATAATAAATAATAATATATGTGTAGTAAACAAGATCATTGAGTCAGAGTTGCAACATGTATATCATATAATATACAACACGAATTACAACCCATGACAACGTATGTAGACATATATTCGTAGATAAATTAGATGTTAACATGTGAGAAATTAATTGTATATGTGTAGTTAACAATAGAAGTAGACATATAATCGTATATAAATAATATATTAATATGTGAGAAATTATTTATATGTGTGTAGTTAACCACAACATGAAATCAAAGTTGCACCAGGTTGGTCATTTGTCAATTTACAAGAACAAAAAACGAGTTACAATACATACATTGTGAAATTTAAAACATTGTACATCTGCCTTCATGTACATATTAGATTATTGTGTATATACGAAGTATATGGATTCTTTCTTATCTTCTATATCGGTTATATTCGCAATACAATACTGCTTTACTTACTATTATTATATTTAACATTATGTTCTTAAAAACAGGTCAGGTATATAGATCTGTATTAAGATTAATGCATTTAATATATTATAACATCTAGCACCATTCAAAAAGTATGTTGCATAAGACCAATGTGCTATTTGGTTGCGTGCTTCTGTTTTCATTTGACTTTGTATCTTAAAGTAACAATCAAACTGTTTGAAAACCTTGATATTGGGAATTAATTAATTTTCTGTGCACTGCAAAATATAACTTTTGAGTTCTAGGTCTACAAATATATTTCTATGTCGCAAAAGAAAGCTACTGCAACTGATGGGAACATAACTAAAACTTAAATTTTAGCGAACTTGCTTTTACTTTTGAGATCAGCAGCTGAACATGTTAACATTTTCAAAACAAATGTAGGTGCGTTTCTTCATGCTTGTCGCAGAAGGTACATATATTATGGTTCAAGATATTTATTTTAAACACAAGAGCAATTGTTACTTAAATTTGATGTTTATTTCAAAGTAAAAACAATTGCAAATATGTATCGTGTGTTATCCTTTTTTTTCTTAAAACTATTTTCCATGCTTTATCTGTCATAGAAAAGTCAACCCATGTATTCAAACAATTTGGTTTTACTTCATTTTCAATAAAACAATTATATTTCATCTTGCTTTTGTAATCATTACAAACAAAGTATTTTGCATAGCAAGAAATTGCTGGTATCAAAACACAGCTCAAGTTTAGCTTTAAATTTAGATTTTAACAAACATTTTACTGTTTTTGTCAGATCTTCATTTGTAACGGTTCATTGATTTGCTGTAACTCCCCCCCCCCCCCCCCCAACTATCCAAAGGGATTTTATCACACTCGCTGCACCACCTTCGAGTTAAAAAAGTTTTAAACAAAGTTGCGTGGCTTTCCTGTTTACTATTTCCGGGTCAACTCGAAGATGGCGTATCGAGGGTGAAAACAGTGCGTTTAATAGTTGGAAAGCTGTCTCTGGCAACTTATTTAATTTGGAGGGAAATTTCACTTAGTGTTAACCAAGGTTTTTTCGCAAATCGGTTAAAAATTCATAGGACAGTAAGCTTCGGAAATGGGCAGGTGGGCTAAAATCAGCATTTCAAGGGTGTAAGTCACATACCTTGTTATATATCTTAGTTAAATCTTTTGTCAACCCACTTTTTGTTGTGTGATTTTGAATAAAAAAAATACAATTTAAGTTTGTGTTTGTTTTTTGTATGGGGGGGGGGGTAACAGCTTGGGGGAGGGAGAGGAGTTGGGGGATGAAGCAGTTAATGCCGAAAGCTTGTGATCGCAGTTAAGAATCTTGGGTTAATAGTTTAAATATTTGCATGCATTGCATTAATACATTATTCGATATGTGGTAAACAAAAACAGTATCAACAAGAGCAAGTGAAATAACAAGTTATTTAAACTCGAACTAAAACACTGAAAAAAAATGCAACTAAGCAATAGGCAATTACTTAAATCATAACAACAATAATGCATAGCGTCTAGAAAAAAGGCCTTGGCAAACAGCGTAGACCCTGATGAGACGCGGCGTCTCATCAGGGTCTGCGCCGTTTGCTTAAAGGAATTTCTGTAAGAAATATTCTAAATATAGAAATAAATATACTAGACATCCCTAATTTTGGAAATAAATTGATCCAATTTAGAAGGATGGGAGAGTCCACTGGACATAAATTTGTTAAGTCTGTTTATAGATTACAATTTGGCTGGATTATTAACATACGGTTACTCTTGATACCGATTAGACAAGTTCTGAGACGGTCGCTTCCCTTTATCCACCTAGTAAGTAAAAATCGTGTATTGAAGGAGGGCATATAGTGATCGCACTGTCCGTCTGTCCGTCTTTCCGTCACACTTTCAAAGTTTTCGTTTACCCCCCGTTCACACATAGACGCCGCTTCTACTACGATCTAAGTGTGGCCGAAAACGTGGCCGATCGTGACAAATCGCCGGACATACGTAGTAGAGTATTCATAAGCGCAGTATAATCGCGGTGGAGTCTTCATAATCGGAGAACTCTACGCTCTCGCCACGCTTATTTTGAACATGCTCAAAACAAGCGTAACGGGATCGTGGCCAACAAGAATCGGTGTAGAGTCGTAAAAAGAGCGTAGTAGAAGCTCCGTAATCGTACAGGCAGCGCGGAAGCATCGTGGAGAGATCTTCATGATCGTAGTAAAAGCACAGTAATAGCTCTGAATAGCGTCGTAGTATGATCTTGAATGTCGCGGCAATAAATGCAGTAAGCGTTTGACGTAGGGGCATCGTAGAAAGGTCGAAATGAAGACCATAATTTTCCAAATTGCTCGATTAAGACTCCGATCGGCCTCGATATCTTTTTTCAGATCGTGGCTTGATCGGGATGATCGTCGTAAAGTCGCAGCTATGTGTGAACGGGGGTAAGGTTTCGAAAACTGCTCATAACTTCTAATTCGCTTCAGATGTAATCTTCATATTTGGTATGCACGTGTATATGAACAAGGCCTTTCCGCACACAAATTTTGACCCCTTTGACTTTGACCTTGAACTTATGGTCCGCGTTTAGGTTTCGAAAAATGCGTTTAGGTTTCGAAAAATGCTCATAACTTCTATCAAAGCGTTTATCGGGGACATATGTTATCCTATGGAGGCAGCTCTTGTTTACTTTAGATTTGATATTTTTTTATAGGAAATGGTAAATTCTAAGCTAGCAATAATTAAACTCATTTTGTAATAATTGCGTATTTTAAGTAATAGAAATCATGAAGGCGTAAAATGATCGTTTCAACGCACCGGTAAACACTAACTTTTGTTTCGACCGCAAACGTATTTTTGTGGTTTTGCGGTTTGAGTTTTCGATAATTTCATTTTTATTTATATTGTTTATATAATCATTATTAGCCGTGAAATGTTGTTGGGAAGACTGGATTTCCCAACCTATTCCAAACCTTAATATTTTTATATAATGTCAGGTCGGTTCTTAACTTACAATATTTGACATAGTTTGATTATTATGTGAATAATAAATCTAAATAAAAAAAATGTTGCATGCAAAAATTACAGATTACTAGTAATTAAGAAGAACTTTGTCATTAAAACTTTTTCGACTTTTTGTGTTATTTAGCCTCTTCCAAAATATTTATGTGAATTAAGATATGGGAAGCGTAAACTTCCAATTATTTTGCGAAGTTTTATGATTTAAGAAGGAATAATTGCTTATGTTCACTATGTGATAGTGGACATGATTTCATTGGGAATGCATTCAACTATCTTTGTTGATAAAAACTCAGACAGTCATTAATAATTCATAATTATACATGAAATCCAAATGTATCAAACCTAAACAACTAATGTCAGTCAATTACAATTCTGTAAAGTCAAATTGGTCAAAGTCAGTATTATTTTTTGCTCCTATTTTATCTAAGTCATGTAACTAAAAGTTTTATTTTATGAACTTGCAATACAAATGCAGTATATTTTGGATTATCATTAAATAATAGATCTAGGTTTTGTTCATTGACTCACACCATGTCATGAATTCTGCTTATTTGAGCCGTGTTCTGAGGAAACTGGGCTTAACCCTTTGCATGCTGGGAAATTTGTCGTCTGCTAAAATGTCGTCTGCTGAATTTCTAAAATTAGCAGTTTCTTCGAATTTTTTTCAAAGAATACTATCAGAATAGCAAACAGTTTGGATCCTGATGAGACGCCACGTTCTGTGGCGTCTCATCTGGATCCAAACTGTTTGCAAAGGCCTTCAAAATTCAGTTCCCGCACTGAAAGAGTTAATGCCTGTGCTGAAAGTGTCGGACTGCACAGGCTAATCTGGGACGACACTTTCCGCCTAAATTAGATTTTTGCTAAGAAGTGACTCCATTTAAACGAAAAATGTCATAAAAGCGGAAAGTGTCGTCCCTGGTTAGCCTGTGCGGACTGCACGGGCTAATCTGGGACGACACTTTACGAACATGCATTAAGCCCAGTTTTCTCCGAACACGACTCATTTGTATTTCATTCACGTGTTATCGTTCTAAATCTTGCCTTATTGATCAATACCCGTCTTTCAAGTGTTGAGTAAACTTGGAAACTTTGACATCGTTCGTTCCGTTACCACGGACATGTCGTGTATGAAAATCTTACTGGGGAAGCTAAGAATATATCCACATGTCGATATGCATTTGCTTTAGTCAACTGCACATTTTATTTACAAGAATCTATTATGTCGGTCTAAATTCACTTTATGCCAGATTATCCAGCCGTATAAAATGTTCGAGTGTCAATATATCCGGGATTTTAATATCTGTTCCCTTATACCTGAATCGCGTGGCGTTTTAAATAACTAACTTCAGACAAGAAGATTCCAGATTTTCGTTTAATCTGATATAACACATTTAACCCATCTACGCCTAGTGGACTCTCCCATCCTTCTAAATTGGATCAATTCATTTCCAAAATTAGGGATGTCTAGTATATTTATTTCTATATTTAGAACATTTCTTTCAGAAAATCCTTTAAGCAAACAGCGCAGACCCTGATGAGACGCCGCATCATGCGGCGTCTCATCTTGGTCTACGCTGTTTGCCAAGGCCTTTTTTCTAGACGCTAGGCATAGACATGGTGGTATATATTATTTTTTTACCCTTCTTGACCCAACTAGAAAATGCTCAAAAGCTGTCAATTTCTGTGTGGAATATAGTAGTATAGCTTTCCCAAATTACTCTGTATGTGATGTCGATGACAAAGTGCAATATCAGCTCGCAAACAATTATCTTACAGTTGTTTATGACCTTTGAATCTAATAGTTAGCTTTAATACAACGGCAGATTTTGGTATGTGTAGCATACATTTCTGTAAAATCTAACTCAAACGTATACTTGGGAGAACAAATACCGTTAGGTGCCTTGGTTTTTCTTGCAGGCGTTTCACTTTTCCCTTTGTCCAATGACGAAAAATAAAACATTTCTAAGCAAGAGTGCCGGATAGTAAATGTCATAGATCAATGATTGTTGAAGAGCGTTTATTTGATAACAAATATTAACCATTTTATGTGTAAATATGATAATGATAACACACATCGATGACCTCTAAATATATTTCTTGTTCAAATAATCGAGCAAATGTGTCCAATCACTCAATTATATTGTATTAATATCTGATTCAGCAATTCGGCGATCATGATGTATTATTAATGTTTTATTAATTATCATGGCAATACGAACTTCTTCAAATACGAAATAAAATGGAACAACATATCCATCTCACTCGTTCTTTATTGACACAATTAACCCATTCATGCCTAGCGTCCTGAAAAAAGGACACGGCAAACAGCGTAAACCGAGATGAGACGCCGCATGATGCGGCGTCTCATCTGGGTCTACGCTGTTTGCTTAAATGAATTTCTTTATGAAATATTCTAAATATAGAAATAAACATACTTATCACCCCTAATTTTGGAAATAAATTGATCCAATTTAGAAGGATGGGAGAGTCCACTGGGCATAAATGGGTTAATACTTCATTCGAGTTCTATTTATGGGCCTTATTTTGCATGTACATACAGTAGCCATGTACAGAACCAGGCTTTGTCTTGATCAACAGTTGAATGATTTAATTTACATTTAACAATAGGATAATATATATACCGGCGATAACATTAATGAGTAAGATATACGTATATCCCTAATATTACTTTAAAGAGTAAAAGTACCGTTTAACTCCGAAAAGCCGAATGCTCAACGCTTTACATTTTGCTACGAAATGAACCAGCTTAACATTTATTCTATTCTAATGTACATATTGGTGGATATCATATTTTGTAAAGTATTCCCAGTGTAGAAATTTAACAAAATGAAGCTTCAAGTTCAGGCATCAGGAAAAACGATTAATTTAGAGTCATTTGTGTTAATGTGTTTGTAGTCTTTTAACAGCTAAATAATGCAGATGGACCATGCCTTAAAGTAAATTGGATGTTTTAAATCAACATCGAAACAAAACGGCAATGACAACTTCGCATTTTAATGGTATCAGTTTTCACAAATGTAAATGGTAGTCAGGAAAATACCCATCAATATTTATCTTTATACATATTTTATGCTTAACCTTGATGAATAATGACAATGCATGCATTACAAGTCATGAATATTCAAATAAAACTAATGCCTCCCAAAATAAATCATTATTGACATGAAAGGGCATTGTTTCCTAACAAGGTTTATATTACATTAATTGAAGAGAACATATTATCATTCCGGGTATGCGGATACTTTGATAACAGATGGCTGATGACAGAGAACAACACAAGCCAAGCGCGAGGGGAGAGTTCTTTTGCTTTATTGCATTTATGTATTTATATATATATATATATATATATATATATATATATATATATATATATATATATATATATATATATATATATATATATATATATATATATATATATATATACTGATAAAATTCGATCGATTATCAGCATAAATTGGATGATCAGTATGATCAGTACATATTCAAATAAAATATAAATACTTTTCGAAATAAAATATCAAAAAATTTTAGTTTACTAATGCATTTCAGAAAATTCAAATGTTTAAAGAGTCGTATGCCAACTGTACGTGGGCACTTCTTTAACCGATCTTCTCAATGACAATGGCATTTCTATTCCCGATTAGTCGACACTATTTAAAAGATATAACACACACTTTTTAGCGAATCAGACATGAAGAGTTCGCTGTGTAAGACTGTTATAGTAAGCAGGCAATGCATAAAAATGTATGTACTGAAGTAAATTAAAAACGAATGACAGAACCATTTTCTTGACCCTTTGGACTATGATTAACCCATTTATGCATAGCGTCTAGAAAAAAGGCCTTGGCAAACAGCGTAGACCCAGATGAGACGCCGCATGATGCGGCGTCTCATCAGGGTCTGCGCTGTTTGCTTAAAGGATCTTCGAACAGTACACGAGCTTAAACAATTTAAATTAACGTTCGTTGTAGCGAAACGGTTGATCTAACACATGATTTTTTATAATTATGTACTAATAAAGGTATTAAGGCCATTAACTTATATACGGTATAAGAAATCATGTCATGAAACATCACTCTGCTAAAACTTCTACTTGGAGATAAATATATCAGCAGCGATGAATGTCTGAAATTCTTTCTACTCAACTAATAAATTGATTTCGGGTCAGATGAATCGCATTTCGAGCCTATGTTATTATTTCGTAAAAGTAAGTGCTCCCTATAAGCAGAGCTCAAGATAAAAGGAGTTTCCAATTCTCTTATTAACTCTTTCAGTGCTGGAACCAAATTTTGAAGGCCTTTGCAAACAGTTTGGATCCAGATGAGACGCCACAGAACGTGGCGTCTCATCAGGCTCCAAACTGTTTGCTATTCTGATAGTATTATATGAAAAAAAAATCAAAGAAAATGCTAATTTTAAAAATTCAGCAGACGACATTTTAGCAGACGACAAATTTCCCAGCATGCAAAGGGTTAATTTCGTGGTACGCATAAGTATCGTCTTAACGCTGAGATTCTAATGAGCTCCAACGACATAGGATTTTATGAAGAACAAGGGTGTATTTGCCTCTTAAAGACCCCTTTGCTCCCGTAATTTAGAGCCCTGCTATAAGTAAAATTAAACACGATCGTATTTATCCACATGATCCGTTGTATTTTAATCTCCCTGAATCTCAAGTTACCACTAAAAACAAGTTCATTATGCAGACAATTATTTCCGGTCATCACGTCAAATATATTTCTTCAGAAATAAGCATTTTATTCTTATTCAAAAATTACAATTATGATATTAATAGTATTAATTAATAGTAATGTGAATTTTTAAAACAAAAAACGCCATTGGTTATATGTTACGTGTGTTTGTAAAAAAGTTATGCATAGATTCCCTCTGTGTCGCGCTTGACTATGCACATTGATTCTGTTAACTGAAGTGTCCTTAATCGGGAAGCAAAGTGTTTGCAACTTCATGAATACCACCAATTAAAACGTGCTATATGTTCGTTTATATCAAAGTTTCAGTATTTGAAGCACAGTCATTATTCTTCATGTTGGGATATCAAACAAATTCTTGCAATATTTCTAAGTAGTTTAATTTTGTTTAAATGTTTACTGTTCATCCGGTTCATCCGTTTTCAGACGGAATTTTCTATTTTTGGGGCAAAAATCTACGACTTTTCCGTGATTTTTGTTTCTTCCCAATAGAAAAGGATACACCATTTAAAAACTTGACCATGTGCCTTGTCAAAAAAACTAATCTTTAGGATATAACTGCGGAAGTTACCTCTCGCGCGTGGCTTTCGTTTTTCTCTTTTATCGAAGTGCCATCCGTTATCGAAGTATCCGCATTACGAGCGTGATTATTAGTTACCATAAAGTAACATCAATCATGTCAGAAAAGCAACGCATGTAATGAATATTGATAAATTTCCACTCAAAAGACCATTTTAATAACAGTCGAATTGAACGTTTTAATTACGTATCCGGGAATATCAGCTTATCAATACAGACCAGAAATAATACAATTTCTTGTTCATTTTAATTTTAAGACACGTGTTCATTTACTTTTAAATTAGTGCGTAGGATATTCTAAAAGATTAAAATAGCATTTTTCGTAAAACGCATTAATTGTAATGGTTTAAGTGCATGAATCGTAAACACTTACTTTCGGAAATTGCTAGTGTCATGAAAATCGCCATGTCGCCCTAGTCTTACTTTTGAAGTCATTTATTTATTTAAAAAACTGAATAAGTAAACATCAACATTTAATTAAAACAAATGATCTCTAAATCAAGCCAAATGGAAATAAATCATATATATTATTTTATTTTAATTCCGACCTGCTTCCTTATCAGCTAAGTCTTATATGAATGCGTATGACGTATTTGACATTCAACAATTGCCATATGTTTAAATATAATTTTGAATTTCAATTAATATAATTGAACGGGTTCGACTGCACCACGTTCCTTAAACAAACAACGGGGTGTTATTTAAAACAGGAAACGTGCGGCCTATAAACAAAATTACTAAAATCGGCCATCAACAAATAATGGTATATGTTATTATATAGAGCTGTTTTATACGTATGGTGAAGGAGGCTAATCACTATTGCTTTGTCAAATAGAGAGACTTTAATGTATATGTGTGTCATTGTTTATTAACGGTACATCAGTATGATGGTATTGGTATTTTAATGGTATTTTTCGTTCAAAGGAAGTCCCTTTTTACCGAAATCTTGTTTAAGCGGAAAGTGCCGTCCCTGATAAGCCTGTGCGAACTGCACAAGCTAATCTGGGACGAAACTTTACGCACATGCATTATGCCCAGTTTTCTCAGAAAAAAAGACACATATAATCAGGAATAAGGATCTCAAAATTTGGCCTAAGAGAATAATAAAGATCGTCTGAGAGTTTTCTGATTGTGTTTGTTTTTCATGCTTCATATATTATGGGAGATTTGAAATGTTGTAAAGTTTCAAAAGGGTATATGGTTTTTTAATTTGTTTTACAGATTTTGTCTAAGTATACCAAAGACATGGTAGTGAAGTGCAAATTAATGTTCGTAATCATCACAGTGTGAACCATTACAAATCGATAAAACTTCCTCGGGTTCAACAAGACGTATTCTTCCGGTTTAAGAGTCTTCTTGATATTTTCTGGGCAGTCGCAATTATGTTCGCACCAGATTGAGTCAATGTGGTCGTTCATTAGCTCATTGGCATTTAATCAATTCACTGGCAGCTCGGTAGTACGAAATGAGTCCTATCTCTGATATATTTATACATATGTGTATGGATGAGGTCAATGGTAAATACATAGTGACCACGTAATGTTGTTTTATAACGGCAACAATTATTGCATTTTTCTGTGTCTTATTTGTTTCAGTGGAAAGATATAATTATTTCAGACCATATAAACAACACATTATCTGGTTTTTAAGGTATTTTAAACTGTTCATAACTAGTTTTATTAACAATGTTTTATTGGAGCAATTAAGTAGTTAAAAATCTTGACCATATTTTAACGAGATCTATAATACTTTGGAATTAATAATTTCCTAACCTCAGCATACTATATATAGGATCTTGCATGAGTGGTCGTTTTGTATTGAATTTCTTAAACAAGTCATCTAAATGAAGATAAAAACGAGGCTTGCCGAGTTTTTATCTTTATTTAGATGACGAGTTAAATAAATTAAATACAAAATGACCATGAATCTAAGATTCTATTTATAACATGACCAACACATTTTCTTTTTATTTTATGCTCTTTTCACCGTTTATTCACATTGTAACAGAGTTTAACTGAAGATATTCGCTTGAATAATGACGACATTTCGTCAAAACAAATGACGTCATTTCACAATTATATAACTAGTGTAATAACACCCGTGTAATAAACAAAATTGAGCATTACGTTATTTCACTCCTGGAGTGTAGGCCATGTTATAATGGATAATATACGTTTCTTTAGACATAATTTGTTATTTAAGCCACAAATTCCAATAACGGTTCGTGCACATTCAGTGGCGGAATCGGAGAGATTCTGTGCACACAGAGGAAATAATGCTTTTTTTCACAGGTTGTCGGCGGCTTAGTAAGGCTCGATTGGTCATTGTAGGCTCGGGTACTACTGACATGTACCCCGGTTACTCTTGACAATACTAACATGTACCCCGGGTACGGTAATCATACTAAAACGTACCCGGGATTTTTAATGCTAAATCGGTCGTTGTCGGCTATTTTGTTTTAATTAATTATGTTAATTTATGTCAATTTTTCTGTTAAATTGCCTCTAAATTATCGAAAGTCATACTCAAAAAGCATGTTGATGTAGTTTTATTTAAAAGCGAATTTTGTTTAAGATCAGCAAAATCGTTTAACGGTAATCGGAAGCGCGTTTTACGACATCGGATTTTGGGCGGGAATACAAATCCGGTACAAGTTAATATCGACCGGGAACGTTTGAGTATATTTACCGTACCTGGGGTACATGTAAGTACACTTAAGAGTACCCGGGGTACATGTAAGTAGAACCCGAGCTGACAATGACCAATGGAGCCTTAGTAAGGCTTGAAACCCCGAATCGACGCACTATAGTCGGAAAATGGTACGACGCGCGTATTGCACAGTATTCGTACAATTTAAAACCATTTTTTTATGAATGTATTTTCTTCATGACACTCGATGCTTCGTTTGAAGGCTAACGCAGTTTTCTTCGAATTAGCCTTATAATTGACATTTCAACTGGCATACATGACACCATACTACGACATGTATTGTATTCTATTCATAGCACATGTATATCACATCACAGTTTCTCTTCCCCCCCCCCTATTCCACCACTTACGACATTGATGTTTTTATAGGAATCTCACTACTGCCGAAGTCCTATTGTCTGAGGGGGCCTGCACTTGGGCGAATGGGATTTTTAAGCGTCGCAGTATTTTTTTTCATTTGTGAATTATGACGCTAAATAATCGAGAGATTGGTTGTTTGCTACAGGTGTGCTTATGCGCGTTTAACCCATTTAGGCCTAGTGGACTCTCCCATCCTTCTAATTTGGATCAATTTATTTCCAAAATTATGGATGTCTTTAATTCTATATTTAGAATATTTCGTACAGAAATTTCTTTAAGCAAACAGCGCAGACCCAGATGAGACGCCGCATCATGCGGCGTCTCATCTGGGTCTACACTGTTTGCCAAGGCCTTTTTTCTAGACGCTAGACTTAAATGGGTTAAGCACACTATTTCGAGTATCGATCTACTCATCAGCATAGAAAGTATCACGTTGTTGATACCGTACCCAAATCAATTAAATACGACACCTTGCCATTTGAGAAAGGTATCTTCCAGAATCATGCTGTAATGCTGCCTATCTGCAATAGATTAGTTTAGACTCGGCTACTATTACTTACGGATTTTAATGGAGGACTGACTATTCATGCGGGTGAGGTTAAGCCTATCGCGAAACTACTGGCATAAGTGTTGAAATGTGTAAAAGTAAGCGAAAACAAGATATTCAATCAAGGACCGCGTAATTACTTGAACCAACGCACTCGAAGACGATTGTGGCCCGTACGGCCCATTTGATTTGGTGTTAAAAGTATGAATGGTGCTTTATAGAAACCTACTTATTTCTTTTAATTTGATCTAAATATCAATTTATCCGGAAATAAATATTTCCGTTATATTTTCTCTGTCGGAAATGGTTTTCAAATCAAAATAAGTTCGTTGATCCCTATTTAATTATTTGCCATGAAATACCAATAATATTAGACATACTTGGAAGTTCCCTAAGAGTTAATAATTTGATTAAAAAATTCGCCAGAGGCGCAAACACCCAAGCGTATTTGAAACACTTTATGAGAGTTTAACGCTGACAGTGAAAACAAGCAAAGCTATGAAAGTGTTAGGTATCTAATTCTTTAGACGCAAGTTTAGGAAAACCGACTGTATTACTCGTTGTAAATATATATAACAATAACAAAGATTATGTACACGCTCTATCTCAGTTTTACATTTTCAAAAACAGGGGCATGGTTGATTAACAAATCTATGCCTAGCGTCTAGAAAAAAGGCCTTGGCAAATAGCGTAGACCCAGATGAGACGCCGTATGATGCGGCGATTCATCTGGGTCTGCGCTTTTGCTTAAAGGAATTTCTGTAAGAAATATTCTAAATATAGAAATAAATATACTAGATATCCCTAATTTTGAAAATAAATTGATCCAATTTAGAAGGATTGGAGAGTCAACTAGGCATAAATAGGTTAAAAAAAAGAACTAGGCAATGCTCAAACACTATACATTTATACGATAAAAACTACATTTCTTATCAACTCGAAATCCCAATATTCTGTGCAGATATGAGTCGTGTTC
The DNA here is from genome assembly GCF_020536995.1 of Dreissena polymorpha. Taxonomy (NCBI): domain Eukaryota; kingdom Metazoa; phylum Mollusca; class Bivalvia; order Myida; family Dreissenidae; genus Dreissena; species Dreissena polymorpha. Next base: position 51,552,967 of record NC_068362.1, read on the forward strand.
TGAGAAAACTGGGCTTAATGCATGTGCGTAAAGTGTCATCCCAGATTAGCCTGTGCAGTCCGCACAGGCTAATCATGGACGACACGTTCCGCCTACACTTGATTTTCTGTAAGGAGGGACTTCCTTGAAACTAAAAATACCATAAAAGCGGAAAGTGTCGTCGCTGATAAGCCTTTGCGGATTGCACAGGCTAATCTGGGATGACACTTTACGCACATGCATTAAGCCCAGTTTTCTCAGAACGCGACTTATTAATACGATAAAAACTACATTTCTTATCAACTCGAAATCGCAATATTCTGTGCAGATATATTAAAACGACAAATGGACACGCGTTCTGGTACTCCAACTATCTCGAATTAACTATTTACACGGATTTGTTTTGTAATTTACTTTGTTTATTTGTTATTTTAACGGTTTAACCCCAAATGCTTAGTAGTAGGCAAGTATTCATATTGAACACGTGGTTTTAAGAGATTAAAAAACTACGTTTAAAACCTAGTTTTTGCTATGGTTACCTACATATGAAGCGGACAGAACGTTATTAAACAATTTTGAAAGTGGGTCATCCGAATATATATATGCTTTTATGTGTCCTGTGAGATGTTATTTGAAGCAATTGTAGACGACACGGCGAAAGAAGCAGACGGCTACCCACAACATGGGCATTCCGTTCTGGGTTCGGACAATAATGCCTTATATTGATTTATAAATTCAACGAACCACACGAATAAGCTATTTTAACGACAACACGAATATGCATCTTTTGTTTTAATGCAAACGATTGATTTTGACAGCCCTGTTTCAAAACCTATTAATAATTAAATTAAATCCATAGCACATGTTTACTATTCAATATTTACTATATGGTGAGTTGCTGATTGACAACGTGATTACCTATGGAAGGGTATTTAGGTAAAAATTACATCATTCGTGGTGAATATTTACATTATGACTGATGCTTTTTCTAATATGCTTCACGACAATTCCAGCATGCTTGTTGTCTATTCGTTTATACTTGATGATTGCTGCAACATTACATCATTCATGATGAATATTTACATTACCGGTATGCGTGATGTTTATTCTGACATGCTTCATGACAGTTCCAACATGCTTGTTCTCTATCGGTTATACTTGATGATTGTTTCAACATGATTGGTGACTATCCAATGTTTGTGTGTTCATTATTCCTGAAACCAGTCATAATCGGCTTTGCCACTAAGCGTCATTAACAACGGCAGTTAGAAACAGGCAGTAAGCAGAATGCAACTAAGCAGAATGCAAGTTACCAAATTATGACAACAGGTGGCGCGCGTTTATTTTCCGTAAGTTAAATACATTACTTTTCGGAAAAAAGCAAAAACATCAGAATCATTTTCACTAGTATACTGAATAAGCTAAATTAGTTCCCTTTGTTATATAATCTCCAATAAACTCAATACGTTTATTATTGCCATTAAGACCAGTAGGCCTACACAATAAATTAACTGCCGTGAATATTTTTTGATATTTGTAAGTTGCAGTTGGCACTCAAGAAAATATACATGTATTTTATTTAAGACATAACGGGGCTGATGTTTTGGAAGTCACAGTGGCCCATCCCTAGTCCAAATAATTACAGTAGACGTAACCTACCGATGTTCATTGTATATCGACCTCATATTTATAAAGTAGCCCAGACCCCCATTGCCACAGAACTGTGCGTGTTACTTTCAGATTTCTCTAGTCTGTTTACCAGGCTATACTTACAATGTCTATAAACACATATTGATCATTTTATGTCTATATAATGTCTGTGGTATATATAGTGAAGCCTGAAAGCTACTAGTACTCGTGCCTAGTACTATTGTACCCCTCGTTGAGAAAACAACTACTTCTACTATTAAAATATCATAGAACATAATTTTCAATCAATTTGGAAAAAAAATAAAACAAATTAATATAAACAGGTCTGTCATAAACATTGACGTCGCTCTTGGTTACCAGAAAAATTCTCACGCACGGATTTCAACCGTCATTGTTTACAATCAATTAATTAAGTGCGTAAGCACTGGAATTGGTGTAGCGTTTTTAAGGTGTATGTCCAGCGCGTGTGCCGGGAGAACAGGGCTTAATGTATTATTATTTTTTTGTTAAGCTCTGTAATATTTATATCCAATGTGTATGAAAAAATGTCGGTGAACATTAATCCGGTGTTAATTTTTGAAAATATCGTTGCGTTCATTAATTATGGATCTAAAACGGAGCATTAATCCGCATTAAAAAAAAAACACCGGGCATATTGCATATTAGATAGGAGACATGAAATTATTTAGAAAGAAAGCAATAAGAGGTTCAATTCTACATGAGCAAGTCTCGCTGCGCACGATTACGCTCTTACTGCTCGTATATATTTGACTCTTATGAATCTTGGCCAGTACCTAGTGTTTTATTTTGCTTAATCTAAATTATATCATTCATATATATGTACTTTAAGCAGCATGACCAACAGCTCTTTCATATGTGAAAGAGATTGACACGAAATACCTACCCATCTATAATAAAGTTTATATGTGCACTTCAATATTATAGTTTTAATTGCATTTTATGTGGTGCAATATAAGGGTACTCTAGAAAATTTGAAATAATGTAATGAATTTCTTCTCAACATCCATGCAGAGTTCCAGATAACTTTTAAAGCAAAATCTTGGTTTACACTGTTTAAAAAAATCCAGCCTTAAAGTCTATTATTAATTCCTTTTTTCAGGTAAGTATAATATTTGGCACATTAGCATTAAGGTTTATAGTCTAAGAAGAGCTCATGACAATGGCCGGGTTACAGCAGACTTTTTACGATAAAAGGACCAGATAATGGAAAACGTTTGGCTTTTCGACTGTTTTAAAGATGGTCTGTTATTCATAATAAAGTAAAAGAGCTGTTGATTTCATAATTGTAATGAGGGCCTAGACGAGTGGGAACTCATTAATGAAAAGTTTACATTATATGCATTGATATTGAGTTTTACGCATGATCACAAATTTTGAATTCTTATTTTATTTGTCCAATGTGTAACCGTACGCACAGAATTTAAGTCTACTTTTTGTTACTAAATTTATTCATTTTTTACGACTTTAAGTGTCTTATCTGGAGCTCTGCATACATGCATTAGTAGCATATATTGAAATATATCCATAGAGTTTCTTTGGTTATTGAAGGTAAATTTCTATACAAACTTATGGTTAGTAATTTACAAAAAAAGTGAAGTCTACAAACACGCGTTAAATTTGGTTTCAGTAGCAAATATCACACAAAGGGGCGCAACTTCTGCTATAACATATAATTTCCGTTATACGCCGTAAATGTCCGTAGTCGTCCGTAGCATATCAGAACGACTGTCAATTGACATCATTGTATCACGCATGATTGTATGTTGCTTTATGCTTGGGTGAAACTCACATCTTGCCATCGCGTTAAAGGGACCTTTTCACAGATTTTGGCATTTTTTAACTTATTCATTAAATGCTTTATATTGATAAATGTAAACATTGGATCGTAAAAGCTCCAGTAAAAAATCAAGACTAAAATTAAAAAAAGGAAAAGAACATTGCCCGGAGCAGGTTTCGAACCAGTGACCCCTGGAGTCCTGCCAGAGTCCTGAAGTAAAAACGCTTTAGCCTACTGAGCTATTCCGCCGAGTACACATACTTGACGTATTTTATACCTTAAATAAGCAATCATCGTAGTTTCACAAAATTTAACGACAAAAACAGAACTCTCCAAATTATTCAATCGTTTCGCGTTGCAACGCTTAATAATTTTTAGGTTTTAAAATCGTCAAAAGATGCATATAATGGCTATATTAGACCATGGTAAATGTTCAGTATTACTGTTTCCTCACAAATATCATAACTAAAACGAAAATGTGCGAATCTGAAACAACTTTTTTCAATTTTGTCAATTTACCAAAGCGTGAAAAGATCCCTTTAATTTATTCAACGCATCAATATTTGATTCCATTATGCACTGCGCATATTGCACAAGTCTCTCTGCACAAACCAACATACACATACCCAGCATGCAATCTGCAAACAAGAATGTTGCATCTGTACACATGCATGATACCATTAAGCAGAATGTAAATAGACATTGGTCTTCAAGCAAGATGTAACCGTCATCATGCATGAAAAGGTGTCTACATACAAATTGAAAGTACCATCAAGAATCATGACACAGTCATAAAGAGGGATGTAATTTTTACCTAAATACCCTTCCATAGAAAACACTTGAGTTTCATAAACGATTAAAATTGTGGATCGTTGTTTATAATTAAATTAATTTCGCCAACAAAACTATACTGTTCTTCATATAAAAAAACATAAATCACTGAAGTGCTTCATTACCATATGGTAATATAGAAAAAAATGCATAGCAGTCGAGTTCAATTGCAAATACTAATGACCGTGCGAAAATGCGTCTTATGCAATATGCGACCCGTAAACATCCAGAAACGCCTGCGCTTATCAGGAGCTACCCCGTTCGCGATAAAGTCACATCAGTTTCATATTCTCATAACCGGACTGCGTAGCTCCTAAGCAGACTGGGCGCATTTGGCAGGCCTGGCTGGAGTTACGCTGGTCGCATATGACGTAAGACCCGTTTTCGCGTAAATCGGGACAAATCATTTCAAATCATTTAAGGTTTCAACGTAGTTATACCCGAACTAAAGGGTAAGTTTTGTTAATAAGTATTCTACATGTTTACCTTGAAAGTAACAAATTAGCATACAGTTTTTGTTAACCGTTAAATAATGTCATTTAGATACACCCAGCGGCTTCTGTGCAGGTTTCCGATCCAGCATCAAACCTATCAAACTATATAAGCATAGTCTCTTAAAGAACCTACCTTTACAGCTACACTATTATTAATTTTTAAAAAGCCAATTGGAGTAACGTGTTCCATTTCTTCTTGCATATACAATGGGACCTCCGCTACGTTCCATTAGGATTCCGGTTCATAACCGGAAAATGGTCACTCTCCCCATTCAATTCATTCAAGTCAACATTTACTTCATTGAGCAAGAAAAAAGCTTTTATTCATACACTGCGGTTATATGCAGCAATTATTACCATTGCCGTCATCATAAAATAGATCGTTATGTACCTATTATATCAGTATATGGATCTTTGGTGTTGTTTCCTCTATAATCACTACAGAGTAGAAAGAATAATGACTTTTCATAAAGCAGTAATTGTGACGTTACTTTGTACATGGAGAACAGCAGGAAAAGCGTAATCATGCACACTTTTAGTGGCAAAGTTATACCGCGAAGTCGATAACTTTTCAAAGTACATAATGACAGTTTTGCGATGTTCATAAAAAAATCTAACAGTAAGTGCACCTTCACTAGCAAAAGTTATCCAAACATCATCATGCGTCATACAACGTCAGACAAAAAAAATCAAAAGAAATTCAATAAGGCTAATGAATTGAGCAAACCTTATTTGCTATTTCAATGTAAAATAAATGATTAAAATGCATGTAAACAGAACAATCTAGATTTTACAAACAAATATTTATATAAAATAATGACGTATTATGATCAACATGAAAGACATATTTTTTGGTCAATGTGTTGAAAAATAGTATTTTAAATCACAGGTGGGTAGCGTGTGGCTATGATATTAAATAGTGAAAACATCATTTTGAATGATAAATAATCATATTATAACGAAAAATTTACTTTTCTGAAAAAAAATATTTCACTATCAAATATATATATAACAAGGTATGCAACTCAAAATCAACCCAAAACGGGGTGCATCGCTTTGAACAGTCATATCTTCATCAATTGTGCAGCGATTTTCACGATCTCGGTCTGATTCAACGCAGAAATGAATTTCCTTTCTGGAAATGTATATGTCTTGCAATATTTTTACAAATGCTGGGTCAACTTTTAAGAAATAACACGATACACGACTCGCATGACCCAGTTGACAGTGATCATGCTGTCTTTAAGACTGAAATCTTCACGGAGTAAAGGGCAACTTCACTACAAAGTTCATGTAGTTCGATACCATAATTCAATAAAACGTATGAAAAAACATCATTACCGTTCTTGTCGTTACATTCTGCATCAAGACTAACTGTCCAGCGCCGTTTGAAACCTTTGTTTACATACATTTCAACTAACTGACATTTTAAACATACGAGTGATTTCATTGGTCCAATGCGGAGGTGTGTCTATACAACTGGAGATTTCATTCATAAAGAATGCATGATCACTGTCAACTGGGTCATGTGTGTTGTGTATCGTGTTATTTCTTAAAAGTTGACCCAGCATTTGTAAAAAATATTGCAAGACATATACATTTCCAGAAAGGAAATTCATTTCTGCGTTGAATCAGACCGAGATCGTGAAAATCGCTTCACAATTGATGAAGATATGGCTGTTCAAAGCGATGCACCCCGTTTTGGGTTGATTTTGAGTTGCATACCTTGTTATATATATATATTTGATAGTGAAATATTTTTTTTCAGAAAAGTTAATTTTTCGTTATAATATGATTATTTATCATTCAAAATGATGTTTTCACTAATTAATATCATAGCCATACGCTAACCACCTGTGTTTTAAATGTACTACGGAAAAAAAATGTTTACTTGATTTCTCGAATCACGTTATATACCATAATCAAATATTGCTTGTATCAATATTAAAGACGAGTTCCATTGACGCTGCTGTCCAAACATGTTGCAAGTTGATAACAACAATGATTCTACTGTGTCGTGCTCCTGAAGCGTTGTCTGTTTTGAACACATGGGCATGATTTAAAACTCGTTGTAGGTCATCAATTTACGATGTTGTATATCAACTTCTAAAACAACTGTGTTTTGATGTATAAGTCTATGCCGTACCATGTGGGTCAAAAGTACAAATACGCAAACAGCTAAAAATAGATATCACCGTGATGACAAAGGTGTTACCGCGGTGACACTCTGTGATATTTGACGTACCCTTTGGGCCAAAAGTACATATACGCCAACAGCTTAAAATATATATCACCGCGGTAACAAAATTGTCACCGCGGTGAAAATTTTGTCACTGCGGTACTAAATGTATCACTGCGGTGATATATTTGTAACTGCGGTGATACTTTGTCTGCCCAAAGAGTTTGATAAGAGCTAAATCAAACTGACCAATGAAATAACGTCTTGCAAAACGGCAAATCGGCACGTACATGAGTAAATAAATGGTGTGTGAATCGTACATTTTATTTGTTAAATTACACTTATTGGCATATCATCTGTTTATCGCAATTACATCAATTGAATTAGATCATAGGGAATCCATTGTATAAGACTTGTGCTATTAATCCTGTATCGCTTGTTTAACGGTCCACTGCCTTCACGGTATACCCGGTTTTATGACACTTATCCGGCTGTAAAAATACGCACAGACGTCGAGGCAACGGAAAATAATAAGGTTTCTGAAATTGTCACCTAGATTATTAATTCTTGATAAAGTTATATACAAACATAAAGTGACAACTCTTGAGACACAACGAATAAAACTTCAAGTAATAACCGATTTTATTTTAAACTATTTCTAAATATTTAATCATTTTCTTGAAAAAATCTCGGTTTGTTACGGGGAAAATGATTGGTTGAAAACTGACCCAAACAAATAAATGTAACAGCAGGCATACAAATATACCAACAGTGATTACTTGTCACCGTGTGACAAAATTGTAACCGCAGTGGTAAAATAGATATCACCGCGGTGATATCCATTTTTAGCTGTTGGCGTATTTGTACTTTTGACTCAAATGTTACGGCATATACGTCTATATTAACCCCATTTATGCCTAGCGTCTAGAACAAAGGCCTTGACAAACAGCGTAGACCCAGATGAGACGCCGCATGATAGTGGAAATAAAAATTATCTCAAAGCATAACAAATCAAAACATAAAAGAATTACACAGACTACGTTACATATCGCCTTTAATTAAACGACTTAACTTGAAATGTATGATATCGATATTATATATTTTAAAATACAATGAACGTTCATGTTTAAAGGTTTTGGTGTTTTAGTATTGCATACATCACTTTATTTATATTGTGTCAATATTATAATAAAGCATTACAGTATAATTCAAAATGTCTTTAATAAGTCTTTGCCATGTCATTGTATATGTGCAAGACATGTATATATAAACAGAATAAGGCCACATACCAACAAAGTGCAAACATCAAGAAGTGATCAGTGCATCCCAAGGACCGTATATGAGTCGTATTCTAAGAAAACTGGGCAATTGCATGTGCGTAAAGTGTCGTCCCAGATTAGCCTGTGCAGTCCGCACAGGCTAATCAGGGACGACACTTTCCGCTTTTATGGTATTTTAGTTTTAAGGAAGTCCCTCCTTACCGAAAATCAAGTGTAGGCGGAAAGTGTCGTCCCTGATTAGCCTGTGCGGACTGCACAGGCTAATCTGGGATGACACTTTACGCACATGCATTATGCCCAGTTTTCTCAGAACACTCTCACGGGAGTTATTTACTACGGTAATAAACCACTTCATACAACGTTCAATTAACTTATGTACCAAAATTAATCCGATCACATGATTATATGCTTTTATTTTATACTTTCCGGTGGTTTATAGAGAAATATTAGTGAATTAAAACTGATAATTTCACTGTTTCAAACAATGAAAATTATCAGTGAAAATTATCGATAATTTTCACTGTTTATGTTAAATGACGTCATTTTTTGGACGAAATGACGTCATTTTCCCAACGTAATTCTTTAGTTAAACTCTTTAACAATGTATATAAACTGTGAAATAAAGCATAAAATAAAAAGAAAATTTGTTGGGTTCGGTGGATTATCGATTTTAATTCACTCGTGATCATATAAAATGTATATTTTCACTCGTGGCTGCGCCACTCGTGAAAATTTTATTTTCTATGATCACTCGTGAATTAAAATCGATAATCCACCGAATCCAACAAATATCCTCTATATCATACCGTTAATATATTTCTCTAAATACTTTTGGAAAATCTAGCGTTTGTGGACGGATTGTAGCACTCTAAACGGAAATACTCAATAGCTTTGGAATCCATGCCCATTTAATAATGTAAAGTGAGTTCATGCAATCAATACATTCATTTATATAATATGTAATGAACAAATGATATATGAAATGGGTTTTTATATAAAAATATTGCTTTATTTACAAAAAAATTGATAGTTGCTTGTAATTAAATTATTTAAATTGAAATGTAGATGTATACACATGAATTTCTTTGCCAATGTTTGGAATTTAATGCATTACTATACATATATCACGTTCCAGAAGAAGTTTTCAAAATTGTTCAAACCACACACATGTGCTTTTGCCGCCGCAACGGTTCGATACTACTGGTAATTAAATTAATATTGAATATTTATAAAACTTGATTCGAAATTCTAGATCTAGTAATAAGAGCATAGGACTCCTGTGTTGACATCAGTTTTGCAGAATGCATTAAACATTAATGACCTTGATGCCCTATCAATTGAGTCGCGTTCTGAGAAAACTGGGCATAATGCATGTGCGTAAAGTGTCGTCCCAGATTAGCCTGTGCAGTCCGCACAGGCTAATCAGGAACGACAGTTTTCGCCTAAATTGGATTTTTGCTAAGAAGAGACTTGATTTAAACGAAAAATGTCATAAAAGCGGAAAGTGTCGTCCCTGATTAGCCTGTGTGGACTGCACAGGCTAATCTGGGACAACACTTTACGCACATGCATTATGCCCTGTTTTCTCAGAACGCGACACAATTGAATAGAAACAAAAAAAATAACTTTAAACATATTTTATTTCAAAATGCATGACATTTATATAAATTTATACATTTGGCCCATACATACATAATGGAAAAGGGATTAGACTTAAAGTTCTACAACATTATTGGGGGTCATTCCCGAAACAATACATCATACAAAAGTGTAAAATAAACGGCCGTTGTTGCATTTATCAGAATATTGATTGGGGTATATGCGTTTGTTATTTAAAACATTATACATTGTAATACACTTCATCGTAGTTACTTGTCCAACAGACCAATTTTCCACATCTCAATTTATCATATAACCTCTCTGAATCACAATACTTCTGTAATCTACAATGGAAGAAGTTTTTAATGCAAAAAAAAACGGTTAGCAGTTAACACCGTATACCTGACGGTAAGTTCACATTTAAGCCAACTACACTCTAGAAACATTATCATTAGACACTATATACATGAATTGTTTACATCCCCTACGAATTGTATTAAACACACACATTTTAACTGTCAAAGAACCAAATTTTAAACGGTTAAAAGGTGCACATGATATCACAAAATATACCCGAATTAATTACAAAAAACACACTCTTTAAAATAGTAATTACAGTTGAGTTGTTTATTCCAACTCCTTTACACTATTGTGGAGATGGAAAATATAGTGGCTCGTTATCGTGTATCTAACAAGTCGTAAATGGCTGTATAATTAGTTAAATGCGCAATATCCATAGTTGCCGCTGCGTTTAGACTCCATCACACGCTTCAGTAGTAACAATAGGCAATGCCCAGAAAAATATGCTGTCAACGCAGTAACAAATATTGATAAGCCGTCAGATGCATTAATATGCATTTGCACCATGAAGTAAGCATATTGATGATATGTGCCGCGTTCTGAGAAAACTGGGCATAATGCATGTGCGTAAAGTGTCGTCCCAGATTAGCCTGTGCAGTCCGCACAGGCTAATCAGGGACGACACTTTCCGCCTAAATTGGATTTTGCTAAGAAGAGACTTCATTTAAACGAAAAATGTCATAAAAGCGGAAAATCTGGGACGACACTTTACGCATTGGAATTAATCCCAGTTTTCTCAGAACGCGGCTAATATATGTCAAAGAAATTGTATATAACTGATTCTACGATTCAGTATACGACCAAAAGCGATAATAGAGAATTGACATTAATGTGACCCCACACAAATCTCTTCTTTAGAATTTGTTTGTGTCAATTAATGCTGTGACGTGGGAAGACCTATATTATCTCCAAAAGTGAAACAGGTGTTCATATTGATAGCATTCAGTCCTTCCATCTTTTAACCAACTTGTGATAAATCGTCATCGGTCGAATGTTACGTGACATCGACACGTTGTCAGGATGTGTGGGTATCTTTTCATTGAGACGCCTCTGTGAATTTTAGAGATCTTTTTAATAACATTTGTATACAAATGTAACAATGCTATTTTTGCTTCCTTTCGAATTATTTAAACCTTTTTGCACAGATATATCCAATGTCAGTATCAATTTTTAATTGCGTTTTTTCAGTTTGAAAGCATTTGCACAATCTTCTTCGAAGCTAGACGTGGATATTAAGCGATCTTTTCCCCTTGTTACGCCTTTCAAAATCCCTTCTTTGGCTTTAAATGATTTAAATGTATTCATATGTATTGCAAGTTAAGTAGTTAAACTGTTGCACATGTTTTACAATATAATGTAAATCTTAGTTATTTTTAACCAAATTCTCATATGTCTGCTTCGAAATGTCAATGTTCAAAAACATTTTGGTACCCATTATATTTAATCGAACCACTGCTCGGATGTATTTATGACGACATTTAATTTAAAGCAACATTCACATTTCATGTATAAATAACATATTTATGAACTTTCATATTGACACATTTTCACAAAACCGAGATACGAGTTTGCGACACAAAGTGAACACGTACTCTGGTGCAGATCAACCGAGCAACCAACCTACGACCGACAACGTGGTTCCACTCTTTTCCCTGAGACTGTGTTTGCAAGGAACTATGGAAACGAAATACCGAAATAACGTCATGTTACATGAGCTATATAGACCGGCTTAAGCTGTACGTTTAAATGTTGAGACGAATACGGAATTTCACCGACAATTATGTTAACATTATAAAATCGTATTTCATTAAGATGAATTTGTGTTGCTTTGAACAAAACTCAACCACTGAGTAATTAAATTGTAATTCCTGTATATTGAATTTGGAAGTATGTTTTAATACAAAATCTTAAAACGTTATATAATATTTCATCAATTGCCATTATGTTGAAGCATTTACAATAAGGCCAGAGTTTTTTATCTTCTGTTTAACGGGAGCGCCTTATCCAATTTTCCGAAAAGTGAAATTAAAAAAAAAACGGAAACAAATATTTTTATTTTTATTTTTTCCTCCGTATCCAACAAAAAGTGGTCTTAAAAAAAGTTACTAAACGAGAAACGCATATGAATTTTATTTCACTTTTATTGCATAATGTAAATTAACGCGTCATACCGATTTTCGGACTACTTGCACCGACATGTGCGTGTTTACAATACAACTGCGGATATGTCAAACATCATAAATTTTCATGAAATTCATCTTGTTCACGAACGATTGTACTTTACTACAATGTTTTCAATGTTGACGTAGGACCACCCTTCGCCGAGAAAATAGTACCCGACTTTGACGTTGAATAAAATGACTTTAGATGGACCGATCAAAATTTCGAAAGTAGTTCTAAAAACTAGAAAGTCTAACTTAAATTACCAAAATTATTGTCCGCAAATGAGAATTAGGTATCCGCATCTTTAAACAAAGACGCATTTATACCATTCGACCTCGATTTACCTGCAAGAGGGAGGCGCCATTTTTTTTTTGCTTCGCTAATCGGTATCGTTCATAATAGTGAATATTAATTAAACCATACTCGCGTTAACTATACAGAAAACACCAGAAAAGGTTTGTTATGATCATTTTCTGATTAATTATGGGGTAGTATTAAAAAATCATTATATAAATATTAAAACCAGCTTTTTGGATCGATGGCAATGTTCGATATTTGTCAATTTGACACGCAAATCGTATAACCATTATCTGAATGAATATTTCAGTATCGTGTTATGTATGCTTCAAATCATCGCATTGAAATGGCTGTTTATATAAAAACAAATCAAACAATAAATGAATACGTTTTTCTATTCGTATTTACGTAAATAAATGGATTGTTTGAATCGGGTACGAAGTACTTCGAACTTAACATTTTATTCACTTGTTCGTACCATTTTTTTCGCGATTCTACAAAGCTGCAAGATAATGGAGGAAAACTACATCAAAACGAGTTTTATATGCATTTTATTATTTAATAAATATTTGATATGTTGTGTTATTTTTCCAGTGTGTCCGGCTGTTTCAAAGGTGAAAGACTGCACACAGTAACGATGGAGTATCCAGGTCCCTTCTGCAGGAAGTGGGACTCTGCTGCAACTCCATCATAACCCCTCCAGGAGAGAAGAAAGGCCAACAGACTTATCTTCTTCTATAGGGTGGTAGAGGGCAGGTACCAGCCATGCCTAGCCAAGACTTCTTTACCCCAGTCCAGCAATCTAAACGCAGAGTTACCCCTAAGACTTTCTCAGATTTAAAAGCAGATAACATTGTTGAAAATTACTCAGAACTCTAGCAAAAACTCTAAGTGTTTCATACAAATCAAGTGTTAAACCCTACTATATAAAAACTATTCTTTCCCTAAGACATTAATAGAATGGAATTATCTAGAAGAAAGTTAATTAGGCGCAGACACAGTTTGCAGATTCAGGTCAACTGTCCTACCGTGGGACTAACCTGACCAGCCTCTCTACCGTTGTGCCGATGCCGAAGGTCCCGGCAAAGTACCCATCCAGAACCAAGCAAGTTAAAAAACTCAGTTTATTGACAAATGGAATCGTTGTTGAAATATTCAACTGCACGAAGAAGAATGGTTATACCTTAAGACATTTTGTAGAATTGCTCTGTATGTTAAATAATGACTGTAAGAATGTGTTCCCATCAACTCTGACATCAAAAGAAAACAGTGTTCTTGAGTGTTAAAAGAAGTTAGTAGCAAGATGAACGCTCCTAGTTTTCAAAATGTTGAACAATTACTGAGAAAAGACTTGTGTGTAAAAAAGAAAACTGTTTAAACAATTGGTGAGTCAGTCGACTCAGTGCAAACTGCTATTGGCTCTGAGCAAATATATGCCGTTACGAACGAGGAAGGGTTATTTCTAATTAAAGGAACTAAAAAAATTCTTCTCTAAATTGTCCTTGAATGTTTTATATTGAAATATTGAGATGTTTTTTGAATCGTGACATACATATGTAAGCACTTGAAATTATTGCAGTTTATTTGTGTAAAGTGGTATTGACTTATTAAAGATTTTCACCATTTAAAAGCACATGTTATCATGTAATGCTTTTCGACAATATATGTATGGAAAAAACACCCAAATGGTCACTCAATGAAAATTCGGGAACTATACCCATTTCTGATCAAGAAAATAATGCTTTTAGTTTTATTGTAATCTAAAGAAAAAATGCCATCAGTATGCCAAATTTCAAATGTGTACCATGTATAAAAAATACAGAAAAAAGAAACCTAAAGTTATAAAACGCGGATCCGCGAATCGACTAACAACTTGGAAGCTTAATATAAGGAAAAAAATCACCAAAATGGCTATTTTTCCTAAGTTTCAAATTGCCATACATGTAACTTTTAAAGTAGTTGAGATAAATTAATAATTCCATCTGATTCTGAGCAGGATTTAATGAAATCTTTAAGTTAGTTAGTATCAAAACATTAAAGATGTTTGTGAGTTGAAATTTATATAGGGGGTTGCTACTTTAAACATTTAACTTCTTTTCATGTTTTTGAACTTTATTGAGACCCCTCACACTTTATACTGACTGGGGACTGTCTGGCATTACCAGGCAAGTTTACAGATAGTTTTTTTAACTGTTTTTGAGTAACTCTCAAAAATAAAATATTTTGTTTTTTATTATATTTAATTTTTTTAATTTTTTTTTTCCTACGGAACTTTTTTGATTTTTTTTCCTCCCCCCACTCAAACTTTCAAAAAAAATTCCGTTAAACAGAAAATATTTAAACTCTGGCCTTAGCGCTTTTCAATTTATCTCACACTTACATGTAATTATTAAAATCCAATTAGAAAATGGCTACCGCTACATGTCTTAACGTGAGACACCAGTACCTTTTTTGAAACCCGATTGATGAATATGAACATTATATACTTATTATTTTAGTTTGGAAATAACTTAATCAGATATGCTGCTACTAAACGCGAAGGAAGTAACAGATCCACTGTTGGTTACTGGTATATTGCTTATTGTATGCAGGATCCGATATATGTCACACAACAGTAATCGAAGTAAACCATCCGTATCGATCCAAATATTTATAGAACAAATGAGAGTATTGCCCAGAGAGATGCATGGTTATAGTATATATCTCGCTGAATTGGCATCGTTTAAATTAAAAATAATATTAACGAATTTGATATGCTGAGTATGATCGCTCTTTATATTATATTCGGAAAAAGACACTTTTTTCATTCGTTTTTGCGTTATCCTTTGTTATCCTAATACTGCTATGATACTTTTGTATGTTACCATCTCCTGTAATGATATAACATTATCTTTTATCGCCCTTAGCAATCATGATATAACACGAATATGTGTCACTTTGATATTGTTATGTGACACGATAATTTCTTTCACATGGTTCTAAAATTCGATGATGTGACGCCTTTTACAATGATCCTATAAAACGATCATTTGTCTATATTTACCATGATGCTGTAGTACAATTATGTGTCGCCCTTTACAATGATGCTATACCACTATAATTTATCACCCTTTTTTATAATGTTATAACGCGGGTTAAAACCGAAAAAAAAACTATGTACGAGTAATGGAGGAATTAAGTAAAACTCATTGGACTGTCTTGCAACGGTACGAATGGGATAAAACAAAATTTTCATGCATATAAAACATCAACAACATATAAAATATTTGGGTTTGTTTAGGAATAAAAGCGGGAAATATTTTATGGAATTTTTATAATTGAAGTAAAATGCTAATAATTTTGGGCTTTTGTGTCTGAAAGATGAAAAATAAAAATCAATTGAAATATTTCGGATAAAATAAACGTTTTTAAGTTAACTGACCATTTCCGTTTTATTACTCCTAAGGTGTGTTTTATTCTAAAATAAAGCAACCATAATACCCCGAAAATATTATCAGGAGGGAAAATATTTGAGTCGTGCTCTTTGAAAAGGGGTTTATGCATGTGCGAATTGTCATTCCATATTAGCTTGTGCAGTCCACACAGGCTAATCAGGGACGACACTTTCCGCCTAAACTTGATTTTTGCTAAGAAGCGACTTTCTTTAAACGAAAACTTTCATAAAAGCGGAAAGTGTCGTCCCTGATTGGCTTGTGCGGACTGCAAGGCTAATCTGGGACGACACTTTACGCACATGCATCCATAGAGCACGGCTCATTTTATCATTCGCAAGTCGATTATTTATACAAACCACAAGCCTAACAGCGGCAAAAGTGTTTCTATATTAGGTGGATATCGTAATTAGTTGATTATTATTTGATTATTTGATTAATACAGGAATTACTGTTCCATCATATTATAAATTATCACGTAAAATTCGTTTCAACGTGTTCTAATTTTACGTAGCACATTATTGTAGTAACTAATGTAATATGTATCTTCACATAATCGAACTGTTTGATTATTCAAAGGTCGTAAAAACTGGCATGTGATTACAACATATCAATTTGGCAGGTGTGAAATAATTGATCTAACCCGAGATTTTTTCAAAATACATCGTGGCGTCAATTTGTATTTGTAAATACGCCTGTAAATCCAGTCTATCAACAAACACATGTACGGCTATGAGCTTTTATGAATGGTTTCATTAGTTTTCAACTTTTTTTTTTAACACGAACTGTTTGCTTTTCGAAACCTTTCTCATTCCATTTCCGTTTGGAGATTACTCGTAGATAAAGTTTCTATAGTTGCAACTTGGCAGGTGTCAGGCATTTTAAGCATGTAGGTTTGTTTCCAGGGAAAACAATCCTTGACCGGGTTATACAAATGGGTTCAACTAGTTCAGTGCGTCATGGAGTCCTAAATTTATATTGCACATCAGCATGTCCATCCCTCAATATTAACAGTGCATGCTTTATTTTACATGCTTTAAATATCACCATGTTAGGTGCACAGATCAGGACAATCATTTAAGCATAAAAACATACGCATATGGGCAATAGAATTACAATTTAATATGACAGGCAGTGAAACAATGTGTTATTATACCATAACTTCCGGTTATTATGTGGGGGGGGGTATTGGAGTAACTCAGTACTTTTTAGTAGTTTTAAGTCCGTCTTTCGGTATGTAAAAAAAAACATTTTTCGGACTTGATTTCATATGTGTAAAAGAATTTCGAAATTACTTGGCACTTATCTATGGAATACCGTTAGTGCCATCGTGGTTACACATTAAAATACAGAGGGCGACAATGTGATATTAGCCTGTGCTGTCCGCACAGGCTAGTCAGGGACGACACTTTTATGGTATTTTTTCGTTTACAGATTGTCTCATCTTAGCAAAAATCCAGTTTAGGCGAAAAGCGTCTTCCCTGATAAGCCTGTGCGGACTGCACAGGCTAATCTGGGACGAAACTTTGCGCACATGCATTAAACCCCTTTTTACAGAGCGCGGCCCATATATGAGCTAAAACAAACACTAATGCATTTGATAACAAATAATTATTGGATCTGTGCTGTTGCAAAATAAAGTTATATTTAAAATATTTTATGAACTTACATTTTCTTTTCCTGAAAAAAAGTTAACTTTTATGTGTTTAAAATATCATTTTGTTTTTATTTATAAATCTTTACTAAGAATTGCCATGAATATCTTTTTGTTAGTGTAGCTGTTAATATCTATGTATGTTTAAACTCGTCATATATCTCGTGATGCGCATGTTTTTTTAACAATAACACAATTACTTATCCTGTAACTATAGAGCAACAGTTCGACAGTTCTTCATATGAGCCGCGTTCTGAGAAAACTGGGCTTAATGCATGTGCGTAAAGTGTCGTCCCAGATTAGCCTGTGTGGTCCGCACAGGCTAATCGGGGACGACACTTTCCGCTTTTATGGTATCTTTAAATTCAAGGTAGTTCCGAAAATCAAGTTTAGGCGGAAAGTGTCGTCCCTTATTAGCCTGTGCGGACTGCACAGGCTAATCTGGGATGACACTTTACGCACATGCATTAAGCCCAGTTTTCTCAGAACAAGGCAATATGTTTATATATTCACCCAGCTGTTTCATTCATGTAGGCGTCTGAATATTCCTCTATACATGTTTCAAAGTGATTCATGCATGTGGAACAGGTAATATTATAATTAACCCATTTATGACTAGTGGACTCTCCCATTCTTCTAAATTGGATCAATTTATTTCCAAAATTAGGGATGTCTAGTATATTTATTTCTATATTTAGAATATTACTTACTGAAATTCCTTTAAGCAAACAGCGCAGACCAGGTTGAGACGCCGCATCATGCGGCATCTCATCTGGGTCTACGCTGTTTGCAATGTCCTTTTTTCAGGACGCTAGGCATGAATGGGTTAAACATAACATAAATATTGTTCGAATGTGATTTGCGAGTGGAACAATAAAAGGGTCGAGATAGAAAAAAGTGACTGCTTTTTGAAATAATCGTATCGTTATAATTGAAGTTTTGGTAAGAAATAAAACATATCGTTTAAATTCTTGTACAAATCGATTACAACACCTGTTTGAGCTCTAATTAATCATTTTAGTGATAAAGCAAACCAATAGAAACTATCGGATGTTTTGAAAATAAATGGGAAGCATGCACGTGTAAAACGCAGGTATAACATGTCAAAGAGCTTTATCGCATTATTTCAGTTCATTGCTCTTCTTGTAATATAATCCCTCATCCGACTGATAAAAACGACACACTTTTAGGATAAACCTTTGATGGCTTTCATTTTCCTGCATTGTTAAGATCAGTTTTCCTTTATTATTTCGCGTCATTATATATGTATGACCTCGTGTCTACAATGGACTTTTTACTTACATGGCCAATAGAACATACTGACACTTATATGATTTAGCGCATACAAACACTGGAAAAACGTCCGATATTGATTCACATGATGTTGTTTGTAAACATGTTTAATACGTGTCTTTCTAACAGCGAGTAAATGAAGATGGTTTATCGATTCCATTGACTTTTGCGTACGGACTTATATTGATTAAATAGTGTTTGTTTTTTTTCAAAGTTGTACAGCCATGCATCAATATCGGAGTCATTTTACTGCGTATAGAAATGCTTGCTATCAAACTAGGTCGAGATATTTGATATATATGAGTCGTGTTCTGAGAAAACTGGGCATAATGCATGTGCGTAAAGTGTTGTCCCAGATTAGCATGTGCAGTCCGCACAGGCTAATCAGGGACGACACTTTCCGCTTTTATATTTACATTTAAATGAATTCTCTTCTTAACAAAAATCCAATTTAGGCGGAAAGTGTCGTCCCTGATTAGCCTGTGCGGACTGCACAGGCTAATCAGGGACGACACTTTACATACATGCATTATACCCAGTTTTGTCAGAACACGACTCATATATTCAATTGAATATTATAAGTCCAATTTAGGTTAACAATTGCTCATAAGTATGGTGTAAATTTCTAAATTCAACCAAATGTTAACAAATATGCATATTCATAGCAAGCTATGATTTGTGTAGTGTTGTTAAATTAAAACAGTTTGTTTGTTCTATAATGCTTGAATGTACATTTGATTAAATGAATAGAGCTTTAACCATGTATGCAGACGTGTTAATACTTTATTGGTCACAATTTAAGACAAATGTACCATTTGCATTATTTTCTGGATTTTGTATAAGTAAATGTGAGCATATCTTCGACGGATCAATGGTTGTAATGTTTAAAACTAGATCAGTGGTAAAGCAGCCATGCAGCAGGGTTTCTGACTATTGCCTACAGGTCGGAATGGAGTTCAATGTATTTAAAATTTGATTCTGAAAAGTTAGTGTGAAGACTTATTCACAGTTATATTTGATTTTCATAACAAGTACATTTTTGGTTTAAGTACACATTTCAACCACATACTTGTGATTTGAGCCGTTGCAATTGCACTTGTTACACATGAGCAATATAATTGTTTTGTATTTATGTTTCACATGAGCAATATAATTGTATTGTATTTATTAACATAGTTTAACCCATTTATGCCTAGCGTCTGGAAAAAAAGGCCTAGGCAAACAGCTAAGACCCAGATGAGAGGCCTCATCAGGGTCTGCGCTGTTTGCTTACAGGAATTTCTGTAAGAAATATTTTAAATATAAAAATAAATATACTAGACATCCCTAATTTTGGAAATAACTTGATCCAATTTAGAAGGATGGGAGAGTCCACCAGGCTTAAATGGGTTAATAGCAGCATTTAAGGGTGACATATAAAACCTAAGTGTTATTGTATATTATTTTCAGGAAACAACTTTAAACCTTAAAATAACAAAATTGTATACTACATTCGGCCTGATGGTATTCACACTTACGTTTTCAACAAAATGCAGACAAACAAATACACTTATATTTCACAAAACAGAAAGATTGAGGCTTCTTCGCGGTTTCGATAAAAAATACATACATTAAATTTAGAAAGATTTACAATTTACAATGTTTTTATACTTTTATGACGTATAATATATTTATTAATAAAATAATACCGTACGAGCATCGGCTGATTGTGTATTGGTAGAAAGTCTTTCTCTAAATTACACTCAAAACATTTTGGTGTACTTTCTAAAACCTTTTTTCGATGGCGTAATATGCCATATTTCAAATATTTTATAACGCTCACATAATTTAAGTGCCACACTGTTTTAGGAAGTTTAATAATAAAATATTATTGTATATATAAAGAGACACAGTAAATATCTATTTCATTTATTTCATTGTTCGTTGCTAGGAATGATGATGATAAGTAATGCGACGTAACAAGTTAAATATTATATTAAATATTAGTATACAAAATATTATACGCATTGGAAAATTATAAACAACCGAAATTCAATTGACAAATATTCCTATATATGCTTTGGAGCAGTGTCAATATTGAATCAATACCGATCTAATTATAAAATGGCTAAGCTAATTGATGATACATGTTGGAGAGCGATGCAAGATGATAATATAGAAGAACACACAAAGTTAATTATCACTGCTTATCTCACTAATATGACATGATGTGGAGTATGCAGGGAATATAAATGGCGGGCTTAGCATCCTTATTTGACTGTCGCATGTCAAGTTACTTCGCTAGCTTTGGGCACGTGGTTTTGCACGAGATCCCGTCGGAAATTGACACGTCAGCATTGGGTGTTCCAATCTATATTAATACACTGTTCGTCAGTAGAGGGTAATTAGAGTAGGAGATTCGGCCGGACGTAACGGTCACAAGATTTGTTATTGTCATCGAGCCAATAGGCCATTACATTTAATTTACAATTTAGATTATTTTACAAACATTGGAAACGTTGTGTTGAAGTTAAATCAATAGAAATAAATCTTTATGAACATTGAAAAGGACTTGTGTATGTTTATGATTATGTGTGTCAAAGATTATGTCACACAGTGTCACAGTAAGTAAAAAACATATACCAGTGTGCATTATGTCCCAGAAACATTCTGGAATGGTCAAAATATTTTATATCAGAGAAATACTAGAAAGATCATTTTGATATAAAAAAACAACAACAGTAAACAACCATTAAACAAAAATAAACATATTTAACCCATTAATGCATAGCGTCTACAAAAAAGCCTTGGCAAACAGCGTAGACCCAGATGAGACGCCGCATCATACGGCGTCTCATCAGGGTCTGCGCTATTTGCTTAAATGGCTATTTGAAATAAATATTCTAAATATAGAAATAAATATACTAGACATCTCTAATTTTGGAAATAAATTGATCCAATTTAGATGGATGGGAGAGTCCACTAGGCTTAAATGGGTTAATAATAAAACCCGTTATTATAGCAATAAACATACGACCCGCGCCATGCGAAAATGGATCGAATGTCAGCGAAATCGCGCAGTCTGGTCAGGGGGTACGCTGTCCGCTATAACATCAACCCATTTATGCTAAGATGACTCTCCCATCCTTCTAAATTGGATCAATTTATTTCCAAAATTAGGGATGTCTAGTATATTTATTTCTATATTTAGAATATTTCTTACAGAAATTCATTAAAGCAAACAGAGAAGACCCAGATGAGACGCCGCATCATGCGGCGTCTCATCTGGGTCTACGCTGTTTTCCAATGCCCTTTTTCTAGACGCCAGGCAAAAATGGGTTAAACAAGGTTTCGTGTTTTATTTGCGGACGGAAAAACGTTTGAATTGACGGCGCAAATGTG
This sequence comes from Dreissena polymorpha, assembly GCF_020536995.1. NCBI lineage: Eukaryota > Metazoa > Mollusca > Bivalvia > Myida > Dreissenidae > Dreissena > Dreissena polymorpha. The sequence continues at coordinate 51,575,356 of NC_068362.1, forward strand.
CATCGTGATCTCGAGTTACGCTGGCCGCATATGTCTTAACGCCCATGTTCACTAGATGCGGGTCATATGTCATACACAGATCGATACAAACAGCTTACAATTGAAACTAAAAAAACAATTCCATAACAAAATTGAAGATTTTGATTTATCATCAATATTTGCCATTTTATCGCTGTCAACGTTGTTTATAACATAGCCATTTTCCAAAATCCATCGGCATATGTTGATGACATATCAGTAACGGCAGCGTGATCCCCGTTGGGATGGAAACAAAGGGCGCCTGGACTCGACTGACCTGTTTCTTCCGGGTACAAAATTTCTTGCAAAACCCCTTTATTTGAAAGTACGTGTATTCCGGTTGCCTTTGAGCAAACGTAGAGTCGATTATTCCTGTCTGAAGCCATGCCTGCAGGATACTGTAGTTGATTATTCTCGTAGCAGAACAGGCGTTCACCGGACATGGAAATGCCGAGAATGCAATTTGCACCTGAGTCGCTTACATATAAAGTTGTGTCGAACATATCAGCACACACATACAAAGGGCATTTGAAAAACGGATGCCCAACGTCGTCATGCCAAATCACAGATAGAAAGTGTCCGTCGTTTGAGAACATTCGGAGCGATGGGGACTTACTCCACGGCGCACATATCACCGCAAATTTGTCGCCTACTTTGCAAATCCCGAAACAGTCACAACCAGTATCAAATTTCCCTACGATTCTGAGTGGTTTCGTTTCAACAAAGAACACTTTGTGCAACTTGGGAACTGTCACCGCCGCTTTGTCTGCGCATACATACGCTACGTCCCAAGGACATCGATCGAATTTTAAAATATCGGCAACTATTCCGAATTTGTTTATCTGACATAACTCACCATTCATCCAATCTGCGAGTAAAATGGCATCGCTTCCGACATAGGCACAGCCCGTGAAACTGCGTGCTTTTTTCAAACATTCCGTGTCATTGACCAACGCAAGGAACTCGCTCCCCTTCAAACAACTTTGCTTAGAAATGACGTCTGATCCATAATTATCCGACGTTTCTGTACTTGATAAAAAGGGCGGAAGACTAGGTGTAGTAACGGTTGGTTCGATAGAAGCTAGTGTGTCTAATTTATAAATGGCGTCAACACTTGGCGAGGTTTCGAAATCGTAGTTATAGTTTGAACTCGCATCGTAATATTTCTTGAGGTTCTTTTTCAAGACGTCAGTCTTCGTTTCAGCGCGGCTTACGATGCGCTTGTATTCGTTGAAGTTATCGAAGTCCATCGGTACCTTTAACAATATGAGTCGTGTTCTGAGAAAACTGGGCTTAATGTATGTGTGTAAAGTGTCATCCCAGATTAGCCTGTGCAGTCCGCACAGGCTAATCAGGGACGACACTTTCCGCTCTTATTGCATTTTTCGTTTAAAGAAAGCATCTCCGACACGAAAATCCAGTTAAAGCGGAAAGTGTTGTCCCTGAGTAGCCCGTGCGGACTGCACAGGCTAATCTGGGATGACACTTTACGCACATGCATTAAACCCAGTTTTCTAAAGAACTCATATAGTATTTAGTGAGAAGGTTTGTTATCGAAAAGGAAATTTAATGGCAATTTCTTTAAAACAATCGGAAATTATTTCATTTTGGTACACAATGCTTAAGCCATAACATATACTTATTTAAATATTTATCGAATATTTAGCATATAAATCGCTGTTGATCTTTGAGAATTATCGCTTGGTTTCAGTTATGACAACTTTACCTTGAATTAATACCTCTTTAGTTAAAAATGTACTTGCATGTTTGGATTTTTGCTGATGTCGTAAATGCTTACCTGCAGAGAGTTAATAGCCTCTCGGGACTCAATGCGGATTCTGTTCAGTCTAGATATCCAGCGCTCCACGCGATCGAGGTTTGACCGGTGGGATTCTTCAAACTGTTTCAAAAATGCGTCCTTCAACTACAACAGATACAGTTCAATTTACACAGGCAACTATCGTGGCCATTCAATATGCGTGTTTTAATAAGAAAAATTAAAAATCCAGAATCGAAAGTGACCTTTTTGCAAGTATCCGTTTATAGTCTTACAAGGGCAACTGACGTCACGACAGGATTTTGTGACACTGTTTTGACCAGTTTAAGATTCACGAACTGATTGTTTGATAGCCCGGTCTTGTGAAATATATTGTACACTATCAGCGTTTTTTGTATTAAAGCGAGATTATACGATTTAATATATGTGTTAAATTCTAATATATTGATAAAATATGTAACAAAAACACAAAATAGACAAGAAAAATTATACATTGAAGACGAATTTCATAAAATTCAGCAAAGACAAATTAACCGAAGCATTCGTCTTTATAGTTAGTGTTCGTGTGTCGTATGAATAGATATCGTTGAAGAAATTTAAAATGACCGTTAAAGCCACACACCTTGAAATGAAATACATGGCGTAGTAAATTTAAGTATAAATAAGAAACATATTTTATCTGTTCCAATTAGAATATATCTGGTGGTTACAATGTAGAAATCCGTCTCTTTAACGCTTTAAAACTTAACAATAATCGCGTTCGTCGAAACGGATGTAAACGTCTAGAAATCCTATTTTCGTTTTAAAAGCGGTACCGTTTGTTAAATAATAAATTACTTGCTAACTAGGCTTAAGATTTACCTTTATGTATGCCAATTAGATTATATCTGGTGGTAACAAGGTAGTAATCTGTCTTTTTTGCGCTTTAAAACTTAAAAACAATTGCGTTTGTCGAAATAGACGTAAACGTATAGAAATCCTACTTTCGGTTTTAAAATTAAAAAAAAAAATTACTTGCTTACTAGGCTTTAGATTTAACGACAATTTTGCACATTTTCAAATTGCATCTATATGTATTGATTAACACGTATTTTATTTCAAGGTGTGTGGCTTTAAACTAAATTTAGATTCACATCGTTACATGCATGATATACATGCTGACGAATTCGACTGTACAGCCTTTTTCGATTTCAGAATTAAATATATAGCTTATTTCGCATTTTCGACACATGTTCTTCTTAACGTTTATTTTAATTTATATTAAAATAAATGTTTAATAAGTTTTTTACGCATTTTATATAAATAAATAAATATTTGACAAAATCGTATAATCTCGCTTTAATTAATAATTAATAAATTAATATAAATAAAAGTATTTTCTAGATAAAAATATTTCAAATTACATAAAGTCCATGTATTTCTTCGTAGCATATTAAATAGATAAAGAAGGGTATGTTGTTATGGGCATCAGTTCACTTCTCCTGTTTAAATGCTTTACAAGCAATGCAGCTTGTGTTCCCATTGTTGACTTTAGCTCTCAACAAAACGCGCTTTGCTTAACCGTTCAACAAACAAAGTACTTATTCTGTCAGGAATAATCCTCAAAAATAAATGTATTATTCAATATTTAGGTCATTTATCCATGTTGTCTTACATGCATATTCAGCTGAATATATACAAAGAGGAATCGTCCTTTGCGTGTGTTGTATTACAGCAACTAGATATGTGCATAACGGATGTCTCACCTCAAGTATCTTTGCTATCATGAGGTCCATGTCAGCTTGCATGTGTGCCTCCATTTGCAGTTTGCGTGTCGCCAGATCTCTCTTCAGGTCCTCACGATCCTTTACCATCACCCCAGAGTAGTCGTTCAATTTCACCAACATCTCATTGTAAATGCTGTGCATTGCCCTTGACGCCAAAGACGTCTCGCCAAATGGCGCTGAAGAAGTATAAATGAAAAATAAAAATACTACAAAACAAACAAGGGGTCAATATGACAGCAATGACGTCAACCATGCTAGGTTCCTTGTATTGTATAAATAAAAGAGAAACTTAACACGCAATATGTGAGATAAAGGAAAATGTGTTCAAGGGCCCCATAACGTCATCGATATTTCTTTAACCCATTTATGCCTAGCGTCTAGAAAAAAGGCCTTGGCAAACAGCGTAGACCCAGATGAGACGCCACATGAAGCGGCGTCTCATCAGGGTCTGCGCTGTTTGCTGAAAGGAATTTCTGTAAGAAATATTCTAAATATAGAAATAAATATACTAGACATCTCTAATTTTGGAAATAAATTGAGCCAATTAAGAAGGACGGGAGAGTCCACAAGGCAAGTCTACGCTGTTTGCCAATGCCTTTTTTCTAGACGCTAGGCATAAATGGGTTAATTATTTGATGTAAATAGTGCGATATTGCATATAGGAAAAGTGAAAAAATAATAATTAGCTTGTGGTAGATAGCATCTGAATTCATTTAGTTTGCCTCGTCATTTGCTGTTTATGCCAAATTATGCCACAAATTATGTTACCATACATGTTGCGCCCCAGTGCGTGCTAGTGATATAGGGGGGAAATATTTGTAATCCAACATTTTGCCAACGAACAGGTTTTATTATCGACAAACCCTTTATGTCAATGTTCGGAATTCATTCACAATATATACGTCGGTAGTGCAATACGCATCAACGACTGTTTCTTAATAAATAATCTAAATCACTACTGTATTTTAATTGAATATAAAGTACATGTATATCCTAATTTATATACTCACATCCCGAATCAGGACGGGCTTCTCTGACTTTATGAATGTCGACATGGCGGTACTCTGGCATGCAACGGTTGCTTGTCAAACATACTTGCTTCGTTGGACTATTTGACGACGCATTTCGGGATAAACATGGGGAGGCTGACATTCTCGGCGGCGTGGCCACTTCTCTATGACATTTGCTGTGTCTGTATTGTTCTGCTTTAGAATCACACATCTTCATATGATCAACACAAAAATATTTAATATCTACTTCAGAATCGGAGTCATCCGCAAGATATGCAATGCCATGTTCGAGGTAATGCTTTTTTTGTTTTTGCGATGAAATTGATACAAGATCAATGTCAATATGTTCCGTAATTGAGCTTTCGATGCTTTCGGTCCCCATGCTGATGCCAGAGTCTGTCCGAGTTTGGAAAGCTTTATGTTTATTACTTTTAGGCGCTTTGATTGTTCTTGATCTTTCGTCTTCAATTATACAATCTAATACTGGCGAGACGTGACGTATGCTCCCGTTATTATCATGGTAAGATTTTAAAAAAGCCTTCTTTTCTTTCGACCAACCATGTGCATAGTCTTTGTGGCTTCTTAAGTCTTTTACGGTTTTGTCCTTTTCAATTGCCACAACATCAATTGGTTGCGCGTGTTTTCGTTTTGACGATAGTTCTTGAGATTGTTTTTGTTTTTCAAAGCGATTACTAGATCTACACTTTTGTTTAACTTGACCATCAGAGACGGTGCTAAGCTCGTTTGGTTGCGGATGGAAATCCAGTCCTTTGCCATTCTGTCCAAATGTATCACCAAATACACTTGCTGCAAATTGGTTGAAATCTTTCTTGGTATTCATCTTTTCTTATGATTTGAATATAGTTATGACAACTTGTTATTAAAACCATGAAAAGTAATCCCGTTTAAAATTTCTCAAAATAGTTCATAAATGATTCATAGATTCTGTAGCTAGAAAATTTATATCAAAGTATTTTTTGCTTACTTCGTATGTATCCAAGTTTCTTGTGAATAACTGATCGAAATTGTCACACACTGAGAAGCTTGTGGGCTTTTCTAATTATAATAAATTTACAATATTATCAATAAATATCTATTAAGATCAATAACACTTTCGTTAGTTTTAACTTATTTTAAAATAAACTAACAGTATTTCGTAGAACCTTTCAGAATTTGCCGTAAAATGTGTAAACACAGCAACACTAGCAATTCTTGTTGACTATGATCAAACGTTCCCGAATACACAACAGTATTTGTCACAGAGTATTCAACAACTAAGTCTTAAATTTCACGTCCTTTTCTATTCCATGTATGCAACATCCACGTGAAAGAGACATGTTATATTAGTGCCAGAAGAGATTCACCGATAATATCAATTGCGCTTGCGCGTGTGGTAAAATCTACTGTTTAACTGCTTAAACTCAAATTATGATAACTATGCACAAATGTTGTTCCCTACTTCTAAGCAATATTGGCCTTTAGCTTATATAACTCGAGATTGTTATCCGGACCTCTGTTCATGACTGTCTGATATTGGCAAATCGTCCAAGCCATGTGACAGCTGCTGGCTGAATATTGTGATGCGCTCTCAACCAATCAGTGCAATGTAACCGAGCTCTGTCTCTCCTCCTTATTTACCATCTTTCATTGGTATTCATCAGTATTAGATCTGAGACTTACACTTAAATAACTTGAAATTTTAGTATCTTCGTAGACGTTATAGTTAGCAACGAACAAATAAAATAAACAAATATATATTCCTTAACTAAAACATAGCTCTGCGGTCTATCAATGAAACAAAACATATTGGTATTGGGTAATTCATCTGCAGGCAAAGATTTGAATAAGACCGAGTTCATGGAAATCGCTGAACAATTGATTTAGTTATGGCTGCTTAAAGCGATTGACCCTGTTTTCGGGTCATTTTGAGTTAAATACCTTGTTATTTATATATTTAGTAGTGCATTTTGTTCAGAGAAGTTGATTTTTCGTTATAATTTATTATTTTGTCATTCAAAATGATGTTATTACTAATTATTATCATAGTCACACGCCAACCACCTGTGCTATAGATGTTTAAAATAAAGTTGTTTTCGTTAACTTTGATAGATATATCTTACACATTCTTCCGAGTGGATATTTTAGAAAAGTAGTGAGGAAACGATTCAAAATATTTTGAACATGCTCTTTTTCAAAATATTTAATTGAACACCTTTTTACCTTACTTATCGATTATATAAAAATAGACGTGTCTTCTCAAAAACAAAGATGCATAGTGATGCTGTAAGCGATGATTTTATGCCAAGTTTCATGTGCATAAATGTCTTTAATGCAACCAACCGTGTATAGAGAAATATCAGCAGGGTTTCTCCAAAAAACTATTCTTTGTGGAGAAATTTGCGTTTTTAATGACCATGTTGGGAACACATGGATACCATCTGAGAGGTTATGGCAGACATGTGTAAGTTGGTATAAATCCTTTATTTATCGTAGTGGCTTGCAAATTAAAGCAGTGTTTCTCCCCTTAATGCCTGAACATGGCCCATTTTGCCCGATCTTCTACTTCAGGTAGCCACATTTAGTTCTTTTTTAAAGAAAATTTGTCAGGATTTTTCTACATGTAGGCCAATAATGTTGTTATCAATGTTAATACACAGTTGTTTCAAATTAGACTTAGAAAATTTCATTTTTTCCAATTTACTTACCCATTGTTAGTTCATGCTAAAATAACGATCACTGCTCCGATGGTATTACACTGCTCACAAGATTTTTAGCGTTATTCTCCAGTATAAATACAAAAATATTCAGTGTTAGCATAAAATACAATTTTGTTTTAGATCTGTTGGAATATGATTTTAACTCACTCGTGATCAAAGGACGCTGCGCCACTCGTGAATTTATTTTTCTATGATCACTCGTGAATTAAAATCGACCACATCCAACAAATATCCTCTATGTCTCCCATGGAAAGGCTTGCATTATAAAACAGTGACTGGTGCGACATTTATTTCTTATTTTAAAGCAATTGCTCTTGAACATGTATTAGACTGAGTAAACGTGTTCACCATTGTTAGGCCATAATTACAGCGATCGTTGGTGAAAACGTATACTTTGAATCTACTCTGTACATTCAATACATAGTTAGTTGACATGATATATAAGAGGTTAATAAAATAATGTGGTGGATTTGTAAGTTATTTAAACAAGTGGTTAAACAAAGAAATCAAAAAAGTTTCTAAAACAGTTATTTTGCTTATGGAAGTATAACATATTTTTTTCTCCAAAATGTTAATGTATTGGTTATCCTATCATTTAAGTAGTTTTGATGATATTTTTTAAATCAACATGAAAACGTACACCTGACATTTGAAACCTTTCTTGAGCAACCATTTTTTGCTATGCTCTCTCATCAAAACGTGTTTGTATGCATGCTACAATGGTTTTGTATATAATAACGTTTAGTTCTGAAATGGCAGAAGATTTGCTTAAATAATGCAGTGTTTTATTTCAATATTCTCCTGTTACTTCCAATATATGAGCCGTGCTCTGTGGAAAGGGGGTTTAATGCATGTGCGTCAAGTGTCGTCACAGATTAGCCTGTGCAGTCGGCACAGGATAATCAGGGATGACACTTTCCGCCTTTATAGTATTTTTCGTTAAAGAAAGTATTTTCTTAGCAAAAATCCAGTTAAAGCGGAAAGTGTCGTCCATTATGAGCCAGTGCGAACACTTTACACACATGCATTAAACCCCCTTTTCACAGAGCGATGCCCATATAATCTGTGAATTGTGTAAGTTTGTGACAGGGCCAAAGTGAAAATAAAATTGTTTTCCGTAAAAAGGACCTCGATTACGATTAAAATCTTTCTCAACATCAATTCCCACACCAGGATTATACTTTTATGTTCACATTCGTATTTAAATGTTCGATAAAATATCTGCATTAAAAAATCTTCACACGCATAGCATTCACTTAAAGCAATACCGTTTTTAAAATTGCGAGATACTCTATGTTTTTGTATTCACCTTTTTTTTGCTTCAACATGTCATAAAAACCTATCCAAACCCGCGTTAGAAGTACTGTGAACATGTGTTTTACAGTTCAATAGTATCTATTTTACCACACCACATCTGGTGTTAAAATTTCGGCAATCGCCATAAGGAACACTGACTTTTAATTGTTTAACTTTTTTAACGAAATACTTTACGAAATTTTCGTTGATTTTGAACGTTATAGAGGCTTTAAAATGCAATTCAGCAGCATGATCAAATCATGATACGATTATTCGCATTTTACACTTTGTTTTCCTATTAATATCAGTAAAAGCCTGTATTAATCAGTGAAACAAGTAACTTTTTATTATTTTAGGAACCGCTTTGTGTACTGCAGACGTTGCGAAATATTGTCCTTTGAATGAAATATTCGCATTTATTCTGGGCTTGTGACGAATACATATTGTAAAGTGCATTCATACGCTTGGATTGGCTGTGGAATAACATGAACGCTCGTCCAGTGAAACGTGAATATTTCTTAAAATATTCCATGCTCTAATACTAAATTATTTGGTGTAATGACAAATTAAACCTGAATCCTGAGCAATTATAATGGGTAACATAAAATAAATAAACCCGCTGTAATAGTCACAAATATTTACGTTGGTTTAAAAACAAAGACATTTTTGCGTCATTATTTCTTCTAAATTATATTTTGTTTCGACAGAATTGCTTTACAAGCGTTGTAACATTTATGTTTACTATTTCTCAATATCTTTGCGATTATTAAATATTTGCACATGTTCGACATACAATGCATTGCGGGGTATCTGTCTACAAGGAATACAAAATAACCAAACAAATATTTGTATTTTACCCTAACTGGCATGTTCGAATCTGCTCAAGGCATATTTTAAACAAGATCATTTTTTTCTTGTTTCCACTGAGTCGTTTATTTGTTATGACAATAACACATACAATTGTAACATGTTGCCGGCACACGAACGTCTCTTTATAATAGAACACAATAACAATACAAAGGAACACGTGGACGAAACTAACTTAGATATTCATGAAGCTGATCCCTGTGATGTTTTTCATCACGTGCTTTGTTTAAATGCCATTGCCATGAATCAGCATTTTCATATACCAATGACATGTTCGTTGTATTTTGTTTGAAACATGACGACGATAATTATGTATTGCTTATTAATGCATGAGTACAAGGAAAAGTATTATTTTCTGTCGAACGCACTGGCAAAATGCCATATTTGATTGTTATAAAGGTTGATTGTAAATATGCCTGATTTATCTTATTCCAGCTTGCCTTAACCTTAAATTCATTCTTTATGCGTGTGAATTAAATTATCTCAAAAAGTCAACACGTGGATACGGCGTTTTACATGCCCCTACATAAAACAAGTTCAAGGTCAACGTCCAAATTAGAGGTAATAAGTCAAAGGCAAGACTGTTAACCATCAGGAATTGTTTTTAGCTTTTTACGATTATATCATGTAAGCTATGTATGTCTGCTTAACCCATTTATGCCTAGCGTCCTGAAAAAAGGACATTGCAAACAGCGTAGACCCAGATGAGACGCCGCATAATGCGGCGTCTCATCAGGGTCTACACTGTTTGCTTAAACGAAATTCTGTAAGAAATATTCTAAAACCAGAAATAAATATACCAGACATCCCTAATTTTGGAAATAAATTGATCCAATTTTGAAGGATGGAAGAGTCCACTGGGCATAAATGGGTTAATTTTGGTGCATTTCATTGCGGACTACATTGCAAGCTGATTGTTGAGGTGCGTTTATTAGAGTACGGAGCTTTCGTCGAAATTTCCATTTCATAATTCTGTTTTCCGTTGTTGTATGCCCTTGTGCGAACTCTACTTTCTCACAAGTTGGAAAACGTATTATTTTGACTGCACTTATTGAAAGAAAACATATTTATTTTTAAAATGATACCAGGCTTTCAAAGTTTGATATAAACAAAAGGCATGGACAATGCTTTAAAAGTTTGCACTTTTACAGTGGGACCCCATGGAAACCGGAATTTCTTCATTTATTGGACAGTTGTAAATACTTTGCTTAAAATGTTGCCATTGATAATTTTAAAAAGTTGTCATCAAATGGAAGCAACTTGGTAAAGACAAGTTGCATATGAGGATGTTGTCATAATCGTTAATACATATATACTATTATTAAATGACCATGTTGTCGGAACGACAGTTAAACAAATTGTCATGGATTAAGGAAACGATCATAACCATAAAAAATATCAAAGCGATAAAGCACTCATGGCTTAGATATTGTTGAAAACAATCGCTACATTTATGCATGAAACCCCCTTTTCACAGAGCATGACTCACATTTATATGCAAATCAAGTCTTAATTTATAACTAAAAATTATTAAATGCGATAGTATTTGCACGCTTTTATTATAAAGCAGTTTATTTTCTTCCACATGCGATCTAAACATTTCCACCTTATTTGATATTACGAATGAACAAAACTGCGCTTACATATTTGTTATACATGTATAAATAAATGCAGTATATTTTAGAAAACGTGGAGAAAATCCCAAACATCCGATAAAGCGAAGCACATCTGCGCATGTTTCTTGGGTATAGCGCTCTCCATCGTCAATTTTGTTCATGGCACCGAACACCGTGTTGAGTAGTATATGTAACATCGCTTAAGATAGACATAGAGATCTGCTGTTATGCTTCACGTCCCTGATAAAATCTAGCTTATTTTAAGATTGCGTAAACAAAAGCTTTGCTCGTGCCCATACTGTTCAACTTATTTGGACAATTGTAGGTCCGCCCATTAAGCTAAATAATGTTAAAGTGGTACTTTGTACATGCGAAAACACCAAGATATTTAAATCATCGAAAACCGTTGTTATTACAGTGAAGATCGGTCACGCTGTATGTATTAGCAAAAACGATATCTGTGTAAGAGTGACAGGTTCATCGGACAGAAATATAATTTTACAATTACGATAATCGATGGCATGTATAAATGCGTTTAATAGTTGAGACATTATACACAGGCATTCGCTTTAGACTATACATTATTTGTGTTACAGCTTAATCCTATCTCTCGATAGAAACATTATTGGCGTCGCTCTGGAGAGCGGCAACTAGTATGTAATGCTGTTTTTCGCTTATGGGAGGAGAAGTTATTTTACGGATCAATGTATATATTTTTGTTTTAAGAATATCTTGCATAGTGGTGTTTTTTGTGTAAATTAGTGCAAATAAGTACTGCATTTGTGCCTATTACATGTATTAAAACATTTATTGCCAATAATGTAAAGCTTATTGTTTTAATTAATAACTGATCCACAACTGATCAAAGGGGAAAGATCAAAGGGACTGGGCAAATACGGGAAACTTTCTGGTTTTGTATAAAAACAAAACATATTCAAAATATATTTGTTTTGTGGTTTTTCTAAATTGCTTATTTAGTGGAGAATCAATGTAGTACGATATTTGACGACCTATCGCGCGAGCAAGTTTATTGGAAGGCGTAGTAGTACGAAAACTTACAATGTATTAGTTTATTAATAGACATATAATAACGATCGCTATACACAACTTTACCAAATAGCAATACACAAACGATGTCAGCCGGCAAGCTCAGTTGGGAGAGCGTTAGACTGAAGTTGTTTACGCAACAATAATCTAAAGGCATCGATTCAATCCCGGGTTCCGGCACGAACGGAACAGTTCGGCGGCCGGCAATTTTTTTCAGTCAGGTTAATAAATATAATAAAGGGTTATTTTATGTAGACATTTTAAAATCCATTTTACTACAATTGGACATTTTTATTAAAATTAATGGATGCAGCGTGGTGACAACGTAAATTAAAATTTCTTAAATCACTTAAATATGTTATAAAAATACACATGTTTTTATATTAAAAAATAAATGCAAACAACACATCTATTATCCATGTATTTTTAAGGTTGTCTATCATAGGCCCTAAGTACTATCCCTACCACATAAAGAGCGCGAAGCGCGACACGTGTTATTGATTGTAACAATGAGTAGCGATAAAGGAAGCAGCCGATTATCAAGGAGGAGCTGTGTCCCAGCAACCCGTTTCCCTAGAGTCAAGCACTCCTCGGATTTTTTTTAAGAACCACATATAGAGCGCGAAGCGCGACACGTATTACTGGTGGTATGGGCCCTTTAGCATTATCCGACCATTACGTCCATAGTTATCTTTCTTAGAAGTTGAGAAATTTTGAAATTGTTTTTTGAAGTCCAAAATTTTCATCCGATTGTTCCCAAACTTGCACAGGTTTTTTTATCAATGAGGACCCAACCCAAACTCTATATGAGCAATATCGGACCATAAGTCCCGAATTATGTCTCTTTGAATTTAAAAATAAAAGTGAAAAACTGCTTGGTTAGGTGATTATGTCAACATTTTCATCAGATTCTTTCCAAACTTACAGTGTCTTCATATCAATGAGCATTTTTACCTCATTTAAAATGAGAAACATCGGGACAATAAGTCCATTTTTTTCTATTAAATTTGACAAAATAAACAATTTCTACTTGTTTAAAAGATTTCACAACTTTCGTCTGAATCTTTCCAAACTTGTAAAGTGTTTTTATATCAGTATTACTCGAACCCTATTGAAAATGATGAATATCGGAGCAATAAATCGATAATGATCTTTTACTGAATTTCAAAGTATTGTGAAATGCAGCTTCTTTATGCCATTTACAGATTTCATTCATTTTTTTTTCAAACTTGTACAGTGTTTTCATATCAATGAGTACTCAACGCCTATCGTAAATGAGCAACGTAAGAATAAGTTCAGAATCATCTCCACTTGAAGTTGAACAAAATATGAAAGTACGCTTACAAGATGAAGTAGATTTTTTAAAACCTGCACAGTTCTGTTCAATTAATGAAAACTGCACACGGATGCCAGTAAAAAAGGAAACCAATGTAAATAAAATGAACTATGAAATATTTGGGGGTTACAACACAAAATCATAGATAATGGTTATTTGGGGGTTATAACACAACATCATAAATAATGGTTATTTGGGGGTTATAACACAAAATTATAGATAATGATTATACCAGTATCTTTTTCTATTTTGTTGAAAATAATCGGCCAATATATTAATATTAATAGTAGAAAAAAACCGTTCCATGTAACTTCATTGAGTGCCTTTAACACTGAAATTCACGACGCCCTTTGATGCTTTGCATCAATACTTATGTTGTTCTCTGATGTGATACATAGTGTCTTAAAACCGAGAGATTGCCACACACACATATTTTAATTGTATTATCCGTTCCGCTATGTTTACCCGATATTACCTATCAATATTGCATCAAGAACACTCATTAAGTTAATTTGATGCGATATTCATCGTTTGAATAAAACACAGACAATCCATGAATTGAATAGCTATCGATTTACAATTGTCGAATCAATTTTATAATTGCGATATTGAAATATATCTGGAGCGTTTATCATTATCCTTATATGTCTTAATTAAAACTTCAAAAAGATACTTTCTATAAGCAAGTAATTACTATTGGTTGAGAACGCATTGCAGTGAATGCGGATGTTTTGAGTGGTGCTTGATTACCACAAATACTCTGCATGCTGCATACTGATTAAACACAAGATTCGTCTAAACCTTCACCTGGTTTGTACAAATATAAAAAAAATTCGGTCGGCGAAAAGGCCATTTAATGGTACTATGCATTTGAAATGCTATTGAATTCTTCTTTATTCAGTAACAATAGACAGTTATCCAGTTCCGGTTTTCTATTCGATGCCTTGGCCACTTTCTGAATTTAAGTAAACATTGTCAAAAGGTTTTTGCATGTTTTGTACAATTGGATCCTGAAAAGTAAACATTTTTAAACATTGAACATGAAATAATTGCTTATGTGTAGGAGCAGAGAGTAAACGCGTGCTAGCTGTTGAAAATGAGCATTCGTTGAATCGGTTATTGTAATGGCGGCGAACCTTTCTCGCAAAATATTTGAATTAAAAAAAATACCATTACGGAGAAGGCAAGTAATACAAATAAGATATCTATATGTGTTTATGTTTAATACCTTAATTGGTCGTAATACACTCAGGTTAAGGTTGATTTTTGGACTCTGTGTGTAATTCATGCTTCGGCCACTTTTAAAACACAAGTTATATTAAGTTGAAGATCATTATTAACATTTAATAAAAAACGGCGACTATAACGCATATAGGCACGCTCTTTTAACGTTAACAAATATTACACACGCAAAACACACGTGGTTATTTAGTTTAATGATCAATGCGATCAAGATTTACACATAACAAATCACATAACTTTCCTGATACAAGTTGGTTTACTTTCTTGTTTTCGGTTATAACGGAGAAGTACAGAGGGTGAATCACGTAATAGTCAAGATGCCGACGTCCATGCCAAGACAGTTATTTTTCTTTTTTAATGGCTAACCTCAAATTACAATCGTTTGTTTACGGTTGTTTTTGGCGTTTTTAAAAGTAAAAGGAAAACATGATTTTCTGCTTTTTAACAGTAAGACTTTTATTTCTTTATTGCAATAAAAACAGAGCTTGTTATCTAGTTTCAAGACACACGATCAATAAGAATTGTCAGAACATATTGTATTGCTTAGAATAGAAAGTAAGACAATGTGTTCTAAGGTCATATGTCACAGGATCGAGGACTGTTTGAACGAAGTTACACAAAATAAATAAAATCCTCTGGTATACAGAAAGGAATGAGTGGTTAACCTTTGATTGAAGTCACCTTCCATTAACTCTTGTTTGGAAAAGGACACTTAATTGTGTGTAAACTATGTAAGCGAATGGTTATATTTGTCTTCTAAATTGTACATCAAGCCGGTAAAGCATTGCAGTCAACGTTCGCTCGTTGTACACCAAGCCGGTAAAGCATTGCAGTCAACGTTCGCTCGTTGTACACCAAGCCGGTAAAGCATTGCAGTCAACGTTCGCTCGTTGTACACCAAGCCGGTAAAGCATTGCAGTCAACGTTCGCTCGTTGTACACCAAGCCGGTAAAGCATTGCAGTCAACGTTCGCTCGTTGTACACCAAGCCGGTAAAGCATTGCAGTCATCGTTCGCTCGTTGTACACCAAGCCGGTAAAGCATTGCAGTCAACGTTCGTTGTTCAATATACACCAAGCCGGTGAAGCATTGCAGTCAACGTTCGCTCGTTCAATGAACAGCAAGCCGGTAAAGCATTGCAGTCAACGTTCGCTCGTTCAATTTACACCAAGCCGGTAAAGCATTGCAGTCAACGTTCGCTCGTTCAAGCCTTACTTGTTAGTTAAATGGCATTCGACTCACTAGTATTTGACCTTTATATTTCGTCAGTACAGAACAAAATACCTAAAACAAACACCTAATGAAACAATGTCGACTCACACGTAAAAATTCTACGGTAAACATTGTGATTCCCTTTCACAATACCCAGAGATTAAACAATTGTGAAATATTGTTTCTCTTTAATACATAGTTGGAGAGTTGATAATATTTAAAATGCTACATACATGTTCATTTGACATTGAAGCCAGAGATCTGCAAATATGACTTAATCTTCATTCTTTTACAGTGTTTTTAAATCATCAACAAAATGTGAAACACAGAAAAAACCTATGTCAAATGGCATGATATTAACGACGTAAGGGTGGTCTTCAAATCTGTCATAAATATCAATTATTTCTAACAGACTGTACGACGTGACTAAAAGGCATAAACATGTCTGAATGGAAAATGCAAAGGAAATATCAAGTTCACTTCGGAAAATAATGGCTTTACAATTTTATTTTAAGTTCGTACTTTTTTACATTGATAAAAATTGATAAAACATGTGATATTTGAAAAATTGTGTATTTCGTGCAAGATATGTATGGTAAACTCGAAGGTCGAGGTAAGACATGGATGTCTTAGTATGTATTTTCGCATAAAACAGCTTTTCCTGATCATTATTCACAATGCAATTTCAAAGTAGCTTTCCAAACGTATTTACAATTTCGAGCAAGCTTGTCACGCGCAGAACTCTTATGCCTAGTCTAGCTCAAAGGTCAATATCAGAAAGAGGTGTTACATTTATTTATTTTTTCTGCTTTTCCTGACTTTGTTGCATAGACGTACACAAGTATAAAACTTCTTTCAATATTAATTTTATTAAGGCATACAAATACAGTGAATAATGTGATAGAGTAAATGTGGATTGTGAACAAAAAGTGTAAATGATTAGACAAAAGTCAATAATACATTAGTTTGACATTTCTCAAGAGAGTAATAGACATGTCAAGTAACAAGAAATATAATATAATATATATAATAAAAATATGCATAAAACCAAAATCAATATTACAAATTTATTAATAGAAATATAATTGTGACTGTACACTACCTTACGAAAGAAACTTGTATTTTGGTTAAGAATAAACAAACTAGCAGGACACTTCATTCATAAATCCACACATGTCGGTGAATTTTAATAGACAACAAAACATTGTGCTTCCGAATGGTACTCCAATGGATGCTCTCTAGTGTTTGGAATCGGTTCCCCAAAACGGAGTCGATTAATCGGAGGCCATCAGCGATTAATCGATTAATCAGCTTTTTCAACAAAAAAAATACGTTTTTTATATTTAACCAATGTTTTTGTTGATATTATCATTATATTACTATATTTTTTCAAAAAGAACTTTATCATGACTATTCCTTATGTATTTTGTGATTTAATAATGAATACATGCTTAAAAATCTTGCTTTGTGTTTGAAATATTGTGGCTGCAATGTTACGTACAGTGTGAAAAAGGCTTTAACCCCAATAACTTCAACAAATCTTGTACAGAGTGAAGAGTAATACAGATTATTAAATAAAAACAGACCTTTAAAAAGTAATTTTATTTCAAAAGAACAACTTGTATGATCATTATCAGAAGAATATGAAAATATCTACTTAAATATGGACCTTATGATAATAGTTTCTTGACAACGAAAGGGAACAAATTCTTCTCTGACCGACATCTTGAATAAATTGGCTATAGCTGCTATACACATCCGTATTACGATCGCTGATTCATATTTGCTTTGTTATTGAGCTGAACACAGCCGTATTGGCCTGAGGCCGCAGGCTCAATAACAAAGCCAATATGAATTCAACTAATTTATGACAATTTTATTAATCAACTTAATATTATTCAGCAAAAAAAGCTTGAATTTCACTTTCGAATCACAAATTTACAGTTTTTTGCTATTTAATTAAGGATGAAGTTTTGAAAAATAGGAAAATTTCTGTTCTATACAACTTATTGGTGAACAGAAACAATAGCATTTAAACTAAGTATATGACGAAAGATGATTCCTAGACATTACATGATGCAGGAACACAATTTGACAGGTCGCGAAATTATGTTAAATTTACCTGAATAACCATGATAACATTTCAGCCACACTGGATCCACTATCGTTGTTTTTGATACAACTCAGAAAGACAATAAGGATTGAAAACTTACTTATTGCCATTAGGAATTGCATTTGTAATGTGTAAATCCTCAATGATTTCGAATTAAGTTTGCTGTCTGCGTTCGTTGTACTTGTACTTGTCGCTCATTGAAAACATTGAAAGATGTTATTTATGTTGTGGCTGACCTGGAGAGTTGCGTCTGACCCATCGGAAGCGCGTTGCGCATGCGCTTAGAGGAGACGCCCGGAGCCAGTCCAACTGTATACGAACGAACACTCAGTGAAATTAGCTTGTGATTATTTGTATTAAATCGTTATATATTTTAGCACGTGTTAAGTTTTACCTGGAAAATAGTAAAGATACATTATTGGCGACGAGGCGAATACTGAAAGAACAGCGGATTCCGGGTAAATAAGAACTTTTTTGCATTTGCCAGTTTGGCAACCACATGCTATTGAAACATCGTATTTCACAACTGAGATCGTTTAGAGTACGTTCGTCGGTGCAGATCGACCAGCACAGAGTAGTTTTAAACAAATTTGAGCCAGTTTGGCAGTATTAATTTGTTTAAGAAGTGTTTCTCTTGAAAAGAAAATTGTTGCTGTGACGTCACGAGTTTATGAGCACACAGGTGAACATGTACTAGCCGTTTTCGCAGTTTGCGGAGGCGCACAGGGGTACGTCGCAGTTTGCACACAGGGACTTCTCGCCATTGCAGTTTTCGGGGGCACACAGGGGTTTGTTGCAGTTTGCAAACAGATACTGTGCTGCAGTTGTAAAGACGGAGGGAGGTGAACTTGGCTGTCCGTATACTTCTGACCAGTTTGGTTGGTATGGTGGGCTTTTGTTGCAATTAATTGAGTGAACATTGGTTAACAACATTATTCAACATAATTTGTTTTAAATACATTGTTTGGACTATTTAGGTCATTTCTAATTTGAAAATAAGAATACAATAAAACGGAAACAATAAAACTCTATTTTCGGTTCCGTTGTGTACCATCTAAGGAAAAACTATTGTAATAACGAATCATGGATGGTTTAACGTGGTTATCCGAGTATTCATTTTACATTGGTCTCATCATATTCGCCTTATTGTTTTTCCATAATAAAAAATGTGGGTTTAAATTCTTGACAATTCCCACAAGAGCTCAGTCACAATCGGCACGTGATAACGATGATTTAAACTTCTGCAGTAATCCGAACTGTGTAAGATGCAATAAATACTCAGAAGTTTTATGCAAGGCCCGGTATTGCCTTGAAGATGTATCTGAAAAACAAATAGTTTCTGATATTCAAAGCGGAATCAGTAGCGGTAGATATGACGATGAAGAGCAGCAGCCCATTAAAAAAGATAAGAAAAAGCAGTCAAGACGAGATGAAAGACCCTATAAGCCCAACATTTATAGCCAGGGGGTTGAACAGCCGGTGAAGAAACAAAGCGGTTCACAATTCAGAAGAAATGAGAGCAGTGACTCGGACAATGAATCACCGGTGCGAATGGAAAAGGGGCAAAAGGGAAATCACTCCAAGACTTATGATCATTTTAGGCGTCGTCGGTCACAGGATAGGGTATCAGAGGAAGACGACGACAGTGGCTCGGGAAGTGAAGACGACAACAGACGGTCAGTTCGTAAACATTCCCGCTACAGTCATGCTCCATCTGGTGGTAGGTCATCACAAAAGCCAAAGCACAGGAATCACTCTAGCGATTCCAGTTCAAGATCAAGGTCAAGACACGGTGTTTCAAGGAGGCGGCATCGTCATGTACAAGGTCGTCACAGGGCAAGGTCATCACAATCAAAGTTCTATTACAGTTCCAGTTCAGAATCTGAGTTTATCAGAGAATGAATATCACTCTAGAGTCCACGGTGATCCATGATGGACGAACCAGTTGGCTGTCATTCAAGCAAAAGTTCAACAGCTATCGGAAAGTCTACAAATGGTCTGATCATGAATGCCGTTATTACCTGAACTGGTGCCTAGAGGGGAAGGCTCTCGATTACTTCACCATCGAGACGCATATGGGAGAAAGTTTTTCTTTCCGTGACATTATGCGAAAGATGGAAAGGCGCTTTGGTTCAAACGAACTACCTGAGACAAGTAGAGCTAAGTTCCAGCAGGCTACACAGCAACCGGGGAAATCGTTAGAAGATTGGGCGGATAGAGTGTTAACTCTGGCAACACCTGCTTTTAGGGACCTTCCAGATCAGTTTGGTCAAAGGGAGGCAGTTTCAAAGTTCTGTCAAGGTTGTATTGACAGGGAAGCAGGGAAGCACGCCTGTTTTGAACGACCATGATCTCTTCAACATGCTGTTGATCTGGTACGACACCATAAGTATGTCACTCAAATGGTGGATGGCAAGAAGGCAAAGAAATATGATCAAGAAATAGCGGTCAATGCGGTTCAGTCCCCGGGTGATGTGAGAATACAGAAACTGGAAAAGGTGATCGAGCAGCTGACTTGTAAGTTTGAAGCTAGTTTAGCATCAAATGGTGCAAGAAATAACGAGGATATGACGTTCCCACAGAGGATTTTCAGATGTTTTCCTTGTAGTGGCAGGGGCCATATGAAAAAGAAATTAAGGTGTACCAGGAATCCCTTAAATTAACGTCTGAAGGTCAAGTGGCTGAAAAGAGTCCACAGAAGACTTTAAACTCCGAAGGGCCGATAGCGTAGGCCAGGCACCGCAGCCCGATGTAGCAAGAGGCCATTTGTTAGCGCCGGTTGAAGTGCAGCAGGATGCTTCATCTGGATTGGCGGCTGAAAAGGAAGGGGACAAATCCGTGTTAGCAAGTGGAGTGGAGACCATAGCAGTCATGGTTGTGACGGCAGGGTCTTCGTATGTGAATATGTTTGTAGGAGACCGTTAGGTTAGGGCTCGGGTAGACTCTGGAGCGGATATATCTATACTGTCTTCAGCAATCTATGACCAGTTAGAGCGGAAACCAGGCAAGGTCAGGGAAATCAACATGCAGCTTGCTGATAAGAATTCGGTTCTCAAAGGATTTGTGACACAGCCTTTACACGTACAGCTTGGAAAGCAGTCTTCCAGGGAAGGGGTATGTGTAGCGCCAATCAGATGATGCTGAGACATGACCTGCTGCGGCACTTCAAGGCATTGATTGATCTGCACTCGGACTGCCTATTAATCAATGGCGAAAGTATACCTTTGAATACAACATTCAGAGATAAACCGATGGTAGCAAAAGTTATCATGTTCAAACGAACAGTGGACATAGGTCTGGATCCGGATATCCTGTTAGGAACGCTGAGTCCGAGAAAGGGTCATAAAAAGTCATCGACGGCAGTTTGCCCGATGGATGTCAGTTCTCCCAGCGGTGACAAGGTAGAAGCTACTGTTGGGATCCAAGAGTGTCACTTCTCAGACAAGAAGGCAAGAGGTCATACCGAGTCCGGGGCGGTTGGATGTCTACCTTTGGTAGGGGTCGAGGGCGATCAGTCCGAGGATACAAGTCCTGTTCGGAGTCACATGACCACCAGAAGAGACGGGATCGAGGGCGACCAGTCCGAGGATACAAGTCCTTTACGGAGTCGCATGACCACAAGAACGGACAGTTTGTCCCAGGTCCAGAAGAGCTTGGAGAGCCAGCGCCAGGTGGATAGGTGTAGAAGAAACCACACCTGTCGTGTCCCTGGGTGTGACAGCGTGGGGGTTAAATTCGAAAAGGTCCATGCGCCAACAGTTTCCGATGGACAGTTGGACGATCCAAGCGGCCAGTCAGCTCATGTATTCAATCGAATGGAATCGGCTAGTCAGCCTGATTCATATCCGTGGGATCCCGGGGGCGAGCCGTTCACTCAGTCGTGTCGGGTGTTGGCTGGAAGTTTTTCCCAACACCCACTTTAGTTACAACAGGAGTGAATTCACGCTCCTTACTTCACTAGGCCCTATCATCGATTTCCGGCGCCAACGGAAGATGGGGATGTGACTGCGATGTTTGCGGAACTTCGGGGGGTGACAACGCAGCACATCCTGGATGTCACCACGAGAAACGCAGTCAACCTGTTTGGTGCGATCTCCACATGGCAGGTTGCCCTGTAGATCTACCTTGGAAATGGATGGTCCCCAATATACGCCAGTTTGGCAATCCAGGATTGGCACAACAAACCACAACCAGACAAATGGCAGAATATTGTTTCGGGCTGTGGTACCTGGTCCGGGGAGCGGTTCCAACAATAAAGACGGGGGGAGTGTTGTGGCTGACCTGGAGAGTTGCGTCTGACCCATCGGAAGCGCGTTGCGCATGCGCTTAGAGGAGACGCCCGGAGCCAGTCCGACTGTTTACGAACGAACACTCAGTGAAATTAGCTTATGATTATTTGTATTAAATCGTTATATATTTTGGCACGTGTTAAGTTTTACCTGGAAAATAGTAAAGATACATTATTTATGTACGCTGAAATATTGAACCTTACTGTTGTGGTTACACTGCACTATTGTTATTGTCAAAAAATGGAGCTGAATATGCTAAGGGCTGAGTGCTTAAAGTATATTTTTAAAGATTTAAACTTTTGCACGCAAAAAAAAATATATATATCGAATGATCCGTGCGGTAAAAAAAATCGTCAACTTTTCGTCGACTCTAAATTTTCATCGTCATCGTCACGTCAGCAGCAATTCGTCGATGACGCGTCGACGATCTGATTAATCAACTCACCACTAATGCTCTCTCACTGAAGAATACATGAGGCAGAGAAAATGGCATGCTTTGAGCGGAGGAAGACTAAGATGAGAACATAGTTAGTTCAGAATAAATGTACAAGATCGTCAAGTGCCTGTGTATGACTCATCAACTCTCATCACCTGTCAAGACTTGATAAGGTGGTCGTCTTCCTACTTCGAACAGGGCCCAATAGACTAAAGTAACATATCGATATAAGTTTCCAACTCGTGCCATTTCCAAAGAACCCTTGTGGAGAAGCCGACTTTCCGGGTTAATATATAATCCAGGAATGCATGGACACATACCATTAAGGGAAAGTTAATGCCCCGATCAAAAATAGCGTCGATCGAGAAGAAGTATGCCATGTGACGTTGCCATAAGAACGGGAAAGATGACAGAAACACAGAGAAAATGTTGGCTTATCTATTTCTTTAACAATGATCAACAAGCTTACCTTTGGGCACTCCGAGCACTTCGTTCAATTCAAAGAATATACCCTAGGCGTCAAAAGGCATTTTCATTGTATTCTCCCCATTTGACGGTTGAATGATCAATTACCATTTATTGAAAAACTAGAATCGAAAATGTCATTATAATTACTTTCTTTTATCTTAAATTGATTAATACTTGAATAAAACATGTTCTATGTTTGGATAAAGTACAATATTAATATGAATTTTTCGTACCGTTGATTTTTGAGGACAAGTCAATACCTTCACTTGGCGCTTGCCTGATAATTTTATATAATTATTAGTACTTTGCTAGCTCCCCCAGTGCGTGTTCAAAGTTGGCAGAAATTGTCATAGATTAAAAAGGAATCAATTAGTTTGTTTTAAACCATTTTCAAGAGTTTAAAAATGCCACGTTGAACCAACCAAGCTTAAATACGTTCATAGATATCGCAGAGTCCGAATTGTTATGTCAAGTAGGGCTTTTTTTAAATAATCTGATTGCGTTTGAAAATATAAGTCAACGAAAATCTTTTTTCAACAGTTTATTTTGTTTTAATAATATAAAGTATTTTTTTAATAATATCTTTAATGTTAACAATAATATTGTGTAACATATCTGCATGAAGAATATTCAAATTCAATCGATATTGTGTCATATTGTCTCTAAATATTCGGACACATGTTTTGAGCGTACATTTGTGTATCTAAATTGTCGGGAGAAATTAATTAGTGTTACATGTCTGAAAATTTAGAGCAATTACGGTATGCAGCAAAGAAAAACGTTCGTTCAATAAAGCTTTATTTTGAAGATACAACCAGACACTCCATATCAATCATTTTAAATTTCATTCAAAACTGTTGTTTATTTTGTATTCGCGTGTGGTTTTTATTAGGTTACACTACAGTGAATTACGTTTCAAATTCACGTTGATAAATTAATGCTTTAACAATTTTATAATGAGTATTAATATTTGTATTCTGTCTTAAACATTTAAAAAGGCCCTTTACACAGAATTAACGACCTCACAAGCGTGTATGAATCCTTTAACTTTAACCCATATATGTCTAGCGTATAGAAAAAAGGCCTTGGCGAACAGCATGATGCGGCGTCTCATCAGGGTCTGCGCTGTTTGCTTAAAGGCATTTCTGTAAGAAATATTCTAAATATAAAAATAAGTATACTAGACATCCCTAATTTTGGAAATAAATTGATCCAATTTAGAAGGATGGGAGAGTCCACTAGACATAAATGGGTTACAGCACACATATTGTGTTTCCGTATCGTCTCATCTCAGAGTAGGGACCAGCAATTCGTGCAGACTGTTTTAGTTGAATCTTTCCTGCTGCTGTCTTACATTTAAACCATTTGTTGAAACCAGTCTGCTTTTCCAGCAAATGCCATGACGTACAATCAATGCACATGAAAAACGTGTATACAAGTGCTCAATATAAGCACAACAAGTTGAAATACAGACAGTCGTCAGTTGATGAGTGCACTCAACAGACATGGAAATGAACTCATGCCAAAATGAGCAAACAAGCTTGTTTATTTAAAAATGCTTCCAAAATGTATAGGATACTATGACCAGACACAAACAACTCAGGAATTTAACCTACACGGATGATATCGATCTTGAGATGTGGTACATGGTCGCCACACGGTTGGGGAAGGGGACGGGATAGATTATTTCATTATTTTCAGTGGTGAATAGAAAATATCGAAGAATATACAACACTATTTTTCTGTTTAAACAGTATTAAATGGCAGAAATTGTTTTTATATTTTATCGATTTTAATCCACGAGTTATAAAAAAAAATATACTTCCATGAGTGGAGGAAATTAAAACAGTGAATAATCGTTTTTAAATCACCAATATTTCAGGTAAACCACTGGAGAATATTTATTAAAAGTGTACGTTACTGTTGACATGAACATAATTAAAGAACAGCAACAATCCATTATATCTAATTGCCAATATAAATAAGTTAAAGCCCCAAAGCCAATCCCACGAGAATAGTATTTGGTCCCAGAATTCGACGTATTATAGAAACATCTCATTTGCATGTAGGATATTTAGAACATTGTTTCTCTTATATGGATCTTATTGTAGATTGACAAACTGATTATTTTTATTAATTGTGCCGTGCGCTGTGAGAAGGGGGTTTAATGCATGTGCGTAAAGTGTCGTCCCAGATTAGCATGTGCAGTCTGCACAGGCTAATCAGGGACGACACTTTTCGCTTGTATTATATCTCTCGTTTCAAGAAAGTCTCTTCTTATCAAAAATCCAGTTGAGGCGGAAAGTGTCGTCCCTGATTAGCCTGTGCAGACTGCACATGCTAATCTGGGACGACACTTTACGCACATGCATTAAACCCCCTTCTCGCAGAGTACGGCCCAATTATATAGCAAGACAGTGGATCAATGTGCACTAGCTTCACCTACTGGGGTAAATGTTTAATGATTTTTTTGTTTTATTTTACTTAAAAATAATGCTTAAATTTTTGTTTAAGAAATTCAATGCCAAACACTAAGCAAGTATTGTAACTGTATGTGATACAGGCCCCATAATTTACTAGCGTTTTATGCATTTCCGTTGACATGAAATACCTTGGATTCGAAACAAATGGCATATTTTCCAGATATTAAAATATGTGATTCCTATTTTTTGCAAAAAGCTTGAAAATACATTTTGCATTTATGCCCCATTCATACCCAGCGTCTAGAAAAGGGGCCTTTGCAAACAGCGTAGACCCAGATGAGACGCCGCATGATGCGGCGTCTGATCAGGGTCTGTGCTGTTTGCTGACAGGAATTTCTGTAAGAAATATTCTAAATATAGAAATAAATATATACTATACATCCCTAATTTTGAAAAAAAATTGATCCAATTTAGAAGGACGCGAGTGTCCACTAGGCTTAAATGGGTTAAAATTGGCTAAAACCACAACGTGTCAATTATCCGATGTGTCTAATTCTTATCGTCTTAAAAATGTCGCGATATGTTCGGACTAATCCACGGTAAAAAAAAAACAACAACAAAACTACCGCACGATTCTTCGTTTGTCTTTTCCCTTGTCCCTCTGGGCCGTCAAATTAAATTTATGTTTATTTATGTGTATGTCCATACTATACTCTATAGTCTATAGTCTATACTGGGGGACATATTGTTTTTGCCCTGTGTGTTTGTTTGTTGGTTTGTTTGCGTCAAACTAGAACATTGTGACCATAACTTTTGCAATATTGAAGAAAGCAACTTAATATTTGGCATGCATGTGTATCTCATGGAGCTGCACATTTTGAGTGATGAAAGTTCTATGTCATCCTTCAAGGTCAAAGGTCAAATATATGGGGGGGGGGGAGACATAGTGTTTCAAAAACACATCTTGTTTACTTTATATTTATTTGCAAATATAGAGATGATGCTTAGAAACTTTACTTAAAACCATTTTAATACTTTGATTAAACCAAATTAATGCATTTGACATTATTAAGATGTGAAAATTTAGCTTTTAATGTTAGCGATACACTGTTTTATGTCGTCCGTTCCACAATGAATCACAGGTGGGATGCTTGTGGTTATGATATTAAATAGTTAAAACATTTTGAATGAAAAAAAAAATCAAATTATAACGAAAAAACAACTATGAAAAACAATTTCATTATCAAATATATATATATATAACAAGGTGTTCAACTCAAAATGATCCGGCAATATTGTGCATCGCTTTGAACAGCCATTACTTCATCAATTATGCAGCGATTACATAATTAAACAACAGCAACAATCCATTATATCTAATTGCCAATATAAATAAGTTAAAGCCCCAAAGCCAATCCCACGAGAATAGTATTTGGTCCCAGAATTCGACGTATTATAGAAACATCTCATTTGCATGTAGGATATTTAGAACATTGTTTCTCTTATATGGATCTTATTGTAGATTGACAAACTGATTATTTTTATTAATTGTGCCGTGCGCTGTGAGAAGGGGGTTTAATGCATGTGCGTAAAGTGTCGTCCCAGATTAGCATGTGCAGTCTGCACAGGCTAATCAGGGACGACACTTTTCGCTTGTATTATATCTCTCGTTTCAAGAAAGTCTCTTCTTATCAAAAATCCAGTTGAGGCGGAAAGTGTCGTCCCTGATTAGCCTGTGCAGACTGCACATGCTTATCTGGGACGACACTTTACGCACATGCATTAAACCCCCTTCTCGCAGAGTACGGCCCAATTATATAGCAAGACAGTGGATCAATGTGCAATAGCTTCACCTACTGGGGTAAATGTTTTATGATTTTTTTGTTTTATTTTACTTAAAAATAATGCTTAAATTTTTGTGTAAGAAATTCAATGCCAAACACTAAGCAAGCATTAGAACTGTATGTGATGCAGGCCCCATAATTTACTAGCGTTTTATGCATTTCCGTTGACATGAAATACCTTGGATTCGAAACAAATGGCATATTTTCCAGATATTAAAATATGTGATTCCTATTTTTTGCAAAAAGCTTGAAAATACATTTTGCATTTATGCCCCACTCATACCCAGCGTCTAGAAAAGGGGCCTTTGCAAACAGCGTAGTCCCAGATGAGACGCCGCATGATGCGGCGTCTGATCAGGGTCTGTGCTGTTTGCTGACAGGAATTTCTGTAAGAAATATTCTAAATATAGAAATAAATATATACTATACATCCCTTATTTTGAAAATAAATTGATCCAATTTAGAAGGACGCGAGAGTCCACTAGGCTTAAATGGGTTAAAATTGGCTAAAACAACAACGTGTCAATTATCCGATGTGTCTAATTCTTATCGTCTTAAAAATGTCGCGATATGTTCGGACTAATCCACGGTAAAAAAATAACAACAACAAAACTACCGCACGATTCTTCGTTTGTCTTTTCCCTTGTCCCTCTGGGCCGTCAAATTAAATTTATGTTTATTTATTTGTATGTCCATACTATACTCTATAGTCTATAGTCTATACTGGGGGACATATTGTTTTTGCCCTGTGTGTTTGTTTATTGGTTTGTTTGCATCAAACTAGAACATTGTGACCATAACTTTTGCAATATTGAAGAAAGCAACTTAATATTTGGCATGCATGTGTATCTCATGGAGCTGCACATTTTGAGTGGTGAAAGTTCTATGTCATCCTTCAAGGTCAAAGGTCAAATATATGGGGGGGGGGGACATAGTGTTTCAAAAACACATCTTGTTTACTTTATATTTATTTGCAAATATAGAGATAATGCTTAGAAACTTTACTTAAAACCATTTTAATACTTTGATTAAACCAAATTAATGCATTTGACATTATTAAGATGTGAAAATTTAGCTTTTAATGTTAGCGAAACACTGTTTTATGTCGTCCGTTCCACAATGAATCACAGGTGGGAAGCTTGTGGTTATGATATTAAATAGTTAAAACATTTTGAATGAAAAAAAATCAAATTATAACGAAAAAACAACTTCTATGATAAACAATTTCATTATCAAATATATATATATAACAAGGTGTTCAACTCAAAATGATCCGGCAATATTGTGCATCGCTTTGAACAGCCATTACTTCATCAATTATGCAGCGATTTCCATGAACTCGGTCTTGTTAAACGCAGAAATCAATGTCCTTTCTGGAAATGTCAATATCTCGATTTGACCAATTATTTTAAATTTACATACAGCACTCAAACAGACTTAAAACGCCATTAAGTTCTTAAACCTACATGGAAAAGTGGCAGTGCATTACATTTTGCCCACAAAAGTCCGGGTTCGAATTATTATTTATTAAAAAACATATTATAGTTTTGTTTGCAAATACATTGCATGCTTTTTTCAGAACGAAATTCTGTCGAATAAGTCCCTTAAAATAGTCAAAACCTAACAACGGCAATTAACTTTTGCAGATCGCAACTTCTTCGTTGAAGCAATATTCCTCGTATCGTCAACCAGGCGTGAGGACATGGTTAGCGCAATATTTGTTTCCAAATCTTAAAGGTCAATGTCATAACAAACACATTTTCGACAAGCTTCACCACTCTGGATCAGCAATCGTAATACTTCGTCCATCTCCGGAGTCTCCGTAAAGAGTGGATATGCAATAAAAAGCCGGTTGGGTCCAGAGTGCTGGATCAGCAGACGATATGTTGCTTACATTGCCTATCTTACGGAGAATTCCGGAGATAGTCGATGTATCACGATTGAGGCGTCTAAAGTCTGTAATCAATCTCCTATATCTTTAGTACTTTGACAAAGATCTACAAGACATAAGTTCTGAAACGGCATGGTTGTTTTGACAGAAAAACAATCCAATCAATGTTATGGTATTGAATATTCATTGTTAACAACGACAGTGAGGGCAAAGACAGCTATAAATAATCAATGAGAGTAGTTCTTCTTGAATGCTCTGAGCTTTTATGAGTACATACGTACAGCTCAGAACCCGGAGGGTCAATAGCTGGGAGTTGGATTATTGCAACTATCGATGAGAGATACCTGTCATGGTTGAATTATAATCATGTAAATATACAACTTACCACTTTGAAAATATGCCCATGTTAATATTATCATCATCATCATCATCATCATCATCATCATCATCATCATCATCATCATCATCATCATCATCATCGGCAGCAGCAGCAGCAGCAACAACATCATCATCACCATCACCATCATCATCATCAGCAGCATCATCATCATCATCAGCAGCAGCAGCAGCAGCATTATCATCATCATGGCCTTTTGTTGTGGGAGAAAACCTGAGTACCCGGAGGAAACCCCATCTGTTCGGTATGGTGACCACTTACCAAACTCACATCAGTGGCCTGTCTGTCATTGTATGTGTGTGTGTGTCCGTCTCAAAGCTTTAACCTTGGTCATACCTTTTGCAATGATGAAGATAGCAACTTGAAATTTAACATGAATGTGTATCTCATGGAGCTGCACATTTTGAGTGGTGAAAGGTCAAGGTAATCCTTCAAGGTCAAAGGTAACTTTTTTATAGTTTCAAGTTTCAAGTTTTTTTATTGGAACATCGGCAAAATGCCTTTGACCATTTACATATTCAAGTTAACAAATTATGGTCGAAGTACATCAGTACAATACAAAGAACATACATAATTGTACACATAGATAACTATGTAAAGTGTTCAAACATCATTCGAACATTATGGTCGAAGTACATCAGTACAATACAAAGAACATACATAATTGTACACATAGATAACTATGTAAAGTGTTCAAACATCATTCACAAAAGTAAATGTATTGACAATTATGTAAGAAGAAACAAGTAGTAAATAAACAATATATTAACGATTACATACACCATTAATTTAAGAAGCAGCAAATACTTCTAATTTTTCATCACTGAGTTTCATTGCCTCAGTAATGAATCTTGCAACATTGTTAATTACTGTAGTATTTTGACAAGATAGTATATTTTTAAATTTGACTAAGTTTGGCCAGTTAGAACGAATACAATATTTTGTTCGTAGATCTTTATAGATGGAGCAAGTAAGAAAGAAGTGATATTCCGATTCAACAGTGTTTGCCTTACATAGTTTACATTTACGTTCAACTCTGGGCATGTTATTATATCTACCAGTCTCTATTTCTAATTTATGGGCGCTAAGTCTACATCTGGATAACTGTTGTTTATTATTTCTATTATAAATGCAATCTAAATATTTTTCATAAGCGAATTCAGTCTTAAACATTTTGTAGTATTCTAATTTCGGTTGGCTTTTAATTGTATCATGCCAATTTTGTATAAACTGATCTTTTATTCTTTGATTAATTTCATAAGAATAATTACAGTTGTCATTTAAGTTATTGTAAAATATCCCATGCCCTAGTTGATCTAATTGTTGTTTTACAAATGCACACCACATATTTGTGTTATTATTATTATTCTCATTGTAAATATTACATTGTTCGTTATAAACCGTGTGCATCAAAGAGTTCGGGTTTTGCTTAATTTTAACCCAATAACTGAGTGCACGTTGTTTACATATTATAGAAAGAGGAAATCTGCCTAATTCACCCAAAACAGCAGCATTAGAAGTCTGTGAGCGTACACCAAGAATAGTTTTACAAAATTTGAAATCAAGTTTATCTACTTCTTTAATGTTGTAAATTCCCCATATTTCAGATCCATATAGAATAATTGGAACAACTAGGGAGTCAAATAGAGAGAGTTTTGTTTTAGTGCTAAGCTTCACTTTACTAAAAATTGACAATAAATGATTGTAAGCTTTTAAAGGGATATTTTCACGCTTTGGTAAATTGACAAAATTGAAAAAAGTTGTTTCAGATTCGCAAATTTTCGTTTTAGTTATGATATTTGTGAGGAAACAGTAATACTGAACATTTACCATGGTCTAATATAGCCATTATATGCATCTTTTGACGATTTTAAAACCTAAAAATTATAAAGCGTTGCAACGCGAAACGATTGAATAATTTGGAGAGTTCTGTTTTTGTCGTTAAATTTTGTATAACTACGAAGATTGCTTATATAAGGTATAAAATACGTGAAGTATGTGTACTCGGCGGAATAGCTCAGTAGGCTAAAGCGTTTTTACTTCAGGACTCTGGCAGGACTCCATGGGTTACTGGTTCGAAACCTGCTCCGAGCAATGTTCTTTTCCTTTTTTAAATTTTATTCTTGATTTTTTACTGGAGCTTTTACGATCCAATGTTTACATTTATCAATATAAAGCATTTAATGAATAAGTTAAAAAATGCCAAAATCTGTGAAAAGGCCCCTTTAAGGCTTGTTCATTATTTGCCTTAATAGCTTTAGATATATTACCAGTGTAGTAAAGTTTAAGGCCCAAGTAGCAGAATTCATCAACAATTTCGAGAGCCTGTTGATTAATAGTCCAACTATACAAACATGTACTTATCCTTTTTTCAAATATGCAAATTTTAGTTTTGTTTACATTTATTTTTAATCCCCATTTACAAGAGTATTGATAAATAGAATTTAATTGTAATTGTAGACTTTCTTGATTTGTAGTAAATAATGCAATATCATCAGATATTATACAATAGCTGCCGTGCTGCTTCAAAGTGCAGTAGGGGCATTGTGTTTCACAAATACAGCTCTTGTTAGTCAATAAAATTATGTCGGCCAATCACGTTGAGATAACGTTAAAATGGGTCTTCACAAGATTTAAAGATAACATTTAAGGAAGTTAAATATGTTTTTAATCCACAGAATTTAGAACCATTTCATTTCTGAGACTGACATCACTTAAATAATTTATACGCAATGATAAAAATACAAATCTAAAATAATACAGATTTATGTTTAAAAAAACAGCTTCAATTAACGGCTATGATAAGGTTACACTACACGAAACTAATATGACAATGTGATATAATACACATACGTTTCTATTTTATGTTGATAAATGCATGTTTCTACGCTAGTATAATAATAATTAATTTTTATTTATGTCATTAACAATTAAAGTGGCCCTGGACATGTACACGAGCTGTAACATCCTCGAAATGTGTATGAAACCTTTATCGTTCAAGCTGATACATTGTGTATTCAAATCACCTCTTGTTGGACCCAGTCTGCTTTCATAAGATTTTCGACTTAAAATCCACACAAACGGAAATTCTTACACCAATACGAAATATAAGCACACGAGGGTGAGAAACAGTGGGCAATTAATGAGTGCACTCAACGGAAATTGCCATTAACCCACTTCGTCAATAATAATTATATACACATCTGTCACAAGGCCTGCTGTAATCTTTTCGACCTTCAAGACCGACCTTGACATTTAGGTGGTATTGCTGACTTAGGACTAATGCACATTCTGCAATATATATATATATATTTATATATATATATATATATATATATATATATATATATATATATATTTATATATATATATATATATATATATATATATATATATTAGCAATAAAAGTGGATTGGTTTTTGGTAGATTGTCGATCTTAAGTAACGACTGAATAATACAATGATATTTTTACGAACGGCGAAGTTTTTAACAGTTAATTGTCGTTTTTTAAACCACCAATATTTCGTATAAAAAACGAACAACAGTAAATACAAGTTCATGTTACTGTTTATACGGACATCATTATAGTCAAGCAGCTAAAACCCATCCAGCCCATCAATAGAGCCGCGTTCTGAGAAAGCTGGGCATAATGAATGTGCGTAAAGTCTCGTCCCAGATCAGCCTGTACAGTCCGCACAGGCTAATCCGGGACGACACTTTCTGCCTAAACTGGATTTTCGCTAAGAAGAGACATCATTTATTCTATAAAAGCGGAAATTGTCGTCCCTGATTAGCCTTTGCGGACTGCACAGGCTAATCTGGGATGACAATATACACATAAGCATTATGCCCAGTTATTTCAGAACGCGACACAATTAACAAAATGTAAATAAAATAAGTTAATCATGATTATTATGCGTGTGCTTATTAAAAATACTTAAGCTTTACCATTTGTTTGTAACCAACCATAGAGACGAAGGATCATATTGATCAAGCAAATAACATTATATGACTTTCATTAATGTTTCCCTTCCCTCGAAAAGTCGATTGAATCTAATTGCCTATATCGATAAATGAAATTCCCGAAGCAGATCTTCTGAGAATCTTATTTGCTCTTATGATTTAAATCATTGGAAAAATTTGCTTATTTACATTAACGACACCACCTACAGAGTTCCCCGAAGCGGTTCTCTCTTACTGCGGGATTCACGGAAATGATGAGACAGACTGAATGACATAGCTGTAGGCGGAAGAAGACCTAGAAGAGAACAAGGTCAATTAAGAATAAATTCCCAACATCTGCAGGGGACTGTTCTTAATTACACAGCCACATTAAAGCTATGATCACCTCTGCAGACTAGATCAGGTGATCATCTTCCTACTACAAATAGGCCACACTAGACTTAACTTACACATCCTCGACAGATTCCACCTCGTGCCGTTTTTTTTTTCAGGTTCCGTTGTGGAGAAGCCGATTTAACGACTAAATACATCCTCCGTGTATGCATGGAAATTACCGCTCATGAAAAAGTCATGTCGATCGAGAAGAAGTAGTTCATGTGTAGTTTTCATATTTAGGTTACAGATGCCTGAAACAGAGAAAAGGTTGGCTTATATCTTTTTTTACCACAGCACAAAAAGCTCTCCTTTGAGCACGTCAAGCACTTAATGCTTAGATTAACAAGAAATGTTATTTCATGCCCGGATTGTGCTATGGATCAATTGTAATGTTTCAAAGCATTCTACCAAGTGACTGTTCAGTGATCAATTTCCATTCATATTCAAACACGCATTACAAATTTAGCCATAATTAATTTATTTTTGTAAAATTGATTAACAGTGAATTAAAAATGTGATATATGAACATATTGCTTGCATTAATTCCAAAAATAATTGAGCCGCGCTTTCAGAAAATGGGGTCGAAAACATGTGCACAAAGTGTCTCCCAGACCGCACAGGATGATCAGGGACGAAACTTTCAGCTTTTATGGTATTTTCTGTTTTGAGGAAGTCTCTTCTTAGATAACATCCTGCAAAGGCGAAAAATGTCGTCCCTGATTAGCCTGTGCAGAATATACATGCTAATCTGGGACGACACTTTACGCAGATGCATTAAACTCTATTCTCACAGAGCGCGGCTCATATATATTCTGAATATCGTTGATATTTTGGACTAGCCAATATCTTCACTGACACTTGCATGCTGATTTTCTTAAATGATTGCATTCGCAGAGGGTGATTGTGAATTTTCTAAAACAGGTGCTGCGTCATTGATAAACTAGCATAATCACAAGATATTATCATAGTTTGAAAAGGGATGTATGAATTATATCAAAAACAAAACATCACTGACTATGAAACATTTTAAAAATACATATTCTTTTATTGATAATAGAAAACACAGAAAATCATTAAAGCTTTTAATAGATAATGTAGCAAAAATGTGTATACCCCACAGCAAGTTTAAACACTGATACACAATTCAAAAGCCGGCAGTGTTAGTTGAAGTGGCCCTTAACATGCAAACAAACAGTGGAGACCTTAATAATGTGTATCAACACTTCTACTATTGAACTGGTTGCTTATATGCTTCAGCATTGAGTCCGCGAGCGCCAGCAGTTTAAAATGTTCTTGCATTCCGTGAATCAAATATTGTAATGGTGATACACCTTCCTAGTGTAATATTTAAATTATAAAAATACCATTACGGAGAAAGCAAGCCATATAATTGAGACATGTATATGTTTTTTGTTTTCAATCTCTTTATTGGTCGTATTTACAATTTATCATGACATACACGCCTCGGCTGATTAGACTGGTAGTGGTGGTGATAATGATGAAGATAATCATTGCAGTGGTGGTGATGATGATGATGATGGTGGTGGTGATGATGATGATGATGATGAAGACGACGACGATGATGATGACGATGATGATGATTATGATGATGATGATGATGATGATGATGATGATGATGATGATGATGATGACAAAACAAATATTTTTGATATCATGTAGCGTTATGGGGCCTATCTGATTATTACATTCGCTGCATTTTTCAAGGTTTAGAATTACATTGTGAATGAATTACATTCTTCAACGAATCATTCATATTCATTGTCTTGCCATGGCAAGTATTGTTGAATACGTACATTAAGTATTGATTGGATTCAACGTGGTATTTAAAACCTCGTTGAATAAAAGGTGACCATTACTTATAATGCAACATTTCAATTGCCCAAAAAATATATGACGAGCTAGGAAGATATAGTCCGGGTCCTTATAATCATCATCAACATTCCCTTGACTGGTAAGACCGTTTGGAGGAGGGGAAAGATGGATGACGATACAGAAATCCTCGTCCAGTCAGGTCTGCTGTGGGCTGCTTAGATTAATTCATCCATCTGGAAGGATGTCAACTCTTTACAATTTTGTCTAGCTGTCCTTCTTTGCGCACAGTCTCTCTCAGAGAGTCTTACCTGATGACGTGTCCAAAACGAGCCAGCTTTCGTCGTTTGACGGTCGTCAGTAGGGGCTCTTGTGAGCCAAGAAGTGTTGCAGTCATGAAGAGCGAAGCGTCTAGGTCTCGTAGCCGTACATAAGGTTGGCTACTACGACGGATGTGTAGAACCTGTACTTAGTGGGACAGCCGATGGACCTTCTTGTTCACAACCCGCTCAGTCTGGCCATCGCTGCGATTGCCATGTCAATTTTTATTCAGACCTCAGCGATAATGGTGCCATCCTTGAACAGGGTTGCTCCCAAGTACATTAAGCTGGTAACATATTCCAGCATCTTGCAGCAAATAACATTATTGGCGTCAGTTATTTGAACATTTTAAAGTATAAAGTCAATGTCGTTTTGTCTTTTGTGAAAGTGACTCCTATATTTCTTTATTGCATTAACAAATTGCTCGGTTTCCAGTTTCAAGACACACGATCAATACGTTTTGTCAAAACAATATTGTGTTGCTTAGAATAGACAGGTAGACAATGTGCTCTGTGGTCATATGTCACAGGATGTTCGACAGTTGAAATGAATTAATGAAGAGCAAACAAAATGCTCTGGTATACAGGAAGGAATGTGTGGTTCACCTTTGATTGTAGTCGCATTCCATTAACTCTTGTTTGACAAAGACCAGTTTGTGTCGTTAATCCATGACAGGGCATGGTGATATTTGTCCTTTAAAACAAAACACTTGCATATGACCTTGAAATAAAATACATATTAATCATATAGATGCAATTTGAAAGTGTGCAAAATTGTCATTAAATCTATAGCCTAGTTAGCAAGTAATTACTTATTTTTCATACGGTACCGCTTTTAACACCGAAAGAAGGATTTCTATACGTATACGTTCATTCCGACGAGCGCGATTATTTTTAAGTTTTAAACAGCAAAAAACGGATTTCTATACGTATACGTCCATTTGGACAAACGCAATTATATTTAAGTTTTTAAACGCAAAAAGACGGATTTCTACCTTGTTACCACCAGATTTATTCTAAATGGCATACCCGGGTAGATAAAATTAAATCTATAGCCTAGTTAGCAAGTAATTTATTATTTTTCAAACGGTACCGCTTTTAAAACCGAAAGTAGGATTTCTAGACGTATACGTCCATTTCGACAAACGCGATTATTTTTAGTTTTAAAGCGCAAAAATGACGGATTTCTTCCGTGTAACCAACAGATGTATTCTAATTGGCATAGATAAAATATGTTTTTTTCTTATTTATAAGTAAATTTACGATGCCAATTAAGTTGTATGCCTTTAACTGTGTACTCATAATCGGTGAAGCGTTAAGGTCAATATTCGCTCTTCCACGCATTACGTGCAACTTAATAGCGTTCGACTTAGTTTTCACTGTACCTACATACTGCTTAAAACAAAGGGTTTTTACTGGCATGACATACAGTACGAATACATCGAAATTACTTTAAATCAACACTCAATGCAAACATTCAACCCCCACGTTAGCATTGTAATACAAAACAGGACGATTCACCATATAACAATCAGAGATTCAACAACTGTGAAGTATTGGTATAAGTTTATAAATATTTACAGCATAATTAATATGTTATATAATTCATACATAAATGTGCTCAACGAATGTGAAACGCTGACTAACTGAATGTCAAGTGGCAAGCAACTTTGGAAAAGAAATGGTTAATGAGTCTTCACAAACTATTGCATTCACGTCAAGTTATTTCTAACAACACGTCTGATAGACATACACCTGGTTGAATTAACAACACATTAGAAATATTGAGTACAAGTTTGCATTTTTTCTCTTTAAAACCATATTCGAAAATTCTGAGAATGTAGAGATTATAGATAACATAAATCACGTACAGACTCTGCCTTCGCATACATTTTGATTGGACAAGGAAGGCATTGTAATATATTGCGAAAAAAACCACACGTTTGCGTTCCGCAAAGAAATAGAAGGCGGGTACTATGTCCTGTTGATGAACAGCCCCTACAAACATTTACAAATATATACAGTCTGTTTTATCACACAGGGTAATTATAGCATATTTAATTTCGTTAATTTATTAAATATGAAAGGAAAGACGTATCATGTTAGATTAGCCAAGCATATTACTCAAGCTTTTGATATGAATTTTTTTTATGAACGCAGCAATTTAATGAAGCAAATGAATAGCATCTCTCCTACATAATTACTTTATATCTGCCAAGGGTCTTTGGACACATTTTACTGACGGTAATTTTCTCATAAGTAACGATTTCAATTAGTGACGATTTTAAATAGTACAGAGATGTATGCTTTTCATGTTAAACACTACGTATTGTGCTTGAAGTTTGTTATAATTTTAAATCGTGGCTTAACAACTGTCTTGTTCGAGATTTACTTGGGACATGCCATGGATCTTTTATTTCTAATTTGCGCCCTAGATTAGTAAGGAAATTAATTTTATTTGTTTTTTTTTTGCCTGCAAAAAACGTAGTTGTTATAAGCCATTATTCCATAAAATTCTCCACAATGAACATTTCATAATCAATTCCATTGTTTGTCAAATACTGATGAGCAATTATACCATAAGAACGTTATTTAATGTTAAATCAATACATAATTAAACTAAACACGTGATATGTGAAAACATGCATGCAGCGCTCAATAAATGTATGCTGATTTCAAAGGTCAAGGTAAAACACGTATATCTAATATTTTCGCATTATATAGTGTCCATTATTCACGTGGCAATTTTAAAATAAATTCCCAAACGTATTTAAAATTTCGAATGAGCATTCAACTAGAATTACTAGCTCAAAAGCCAATATCTGACAGAGAGATTAATTGAGTCGCGTGCTGAGAAAACTGGGCATAATGCATGTGCGTAAAGTGTCGTCCCAGATTACAACACATTCCGCCTATATTGGATGTTTGCTAAGAAGAGACTTCATTTAAACGGCAAAAGGTCATAAAAGCGGAATTGTCGTCCCTGATTAGCCTGTGCGCACTGCACAGGCTAATCATGGACGAATTTTTACGCACATGCATAATACCCAGTTTTCTTAGAACACGACTAATTTGATCACACTATTTTTACTAACCATCAATACAGACAAAGGAGCAAATTTACCGGAAAGATTATTTGTATAATGATCGTCATCGACTTAGCCCTTCCCACGAAGAGTCCTTTACATCTAATTGCCAACATCAATAATTTAATTCTCAAAGCCATTATCATAAGAATCGTATTTACTGATAGAATTTAAATGAATGTTTAACAGTTAATTTACATTTAGGATATTTAGGACATGGGTCAGAGGTTTGAAACTAATCGAAAAGGGATGGTTGTTTTTCTTTTATATACTTAATAATTGTACTAATTTCTTTAAATTAATAAAAGTTAATAACATTCGCTAACCATGTGTTGTCACTGTATGTGATAAAGGCACATTAATACTGAAGATTAATTTATTTTCGTTTACATGATCATTCGTGGATTCGTTAAAATGGCATATTCGTCGGATATTAAATTCGGTGATTTTCTAATTTGTGCAAAACAAGTTAAAAAATCTAGCACTTTGCATCTGTTTTCGTCTATTCTTACGCCTCTTAAAATATGCTAAAACAAATACGTGACAATTATCAGCAGTATCCAATTCTGATTGTCTAAATGTCTCGATCATGCCCTGGTCGTCACACTAACGCACCCCTGTGTCCAATAAGCGTAGATACCATTGACCTTAGGAACAAATGTATGGATACCGCTTAACCCATTTATGCCTAGTGGACTCTCCCATCCTTCTTAATTGGATCAATTTATTTCCAAAATTAGGGATGTCTTGTACATTTATTTATAAGTTTACAATATATCTTACAGAAATTATTTAAGCAAACAGCGCAGACCGTAATGAGACGCCGCATCATGCGGCGTCTCATCTGGGTCTACGCTGTTTGCAAAGGCCTTTTTCTAGACGCTTTGCATAAATGGGTTAATACATGTATGTGCAAAACATTAAACATGGAGAAGATATCAACGGAAAAAGACTAGCGCACGCTAATCCTTTTTTCCCTTAGTTTTCCCTCTGGATTGGCAAATAAAGCGTGTTTGTTTGTTTTTTAAACTTTATATTCAATTTCAAATATAGATGTGATACTTACAAAGTTTATTTTAAATCATTTAAAACCCGGATTAAAGCAAATTACTGCATTTTATAGTATTAAGCGCGTGTAATAAGAAGTGGACGTTAGCTTTAAATGTAATCGATGCACTATTTGATGTCGTCTGCTTCACAATTAATGAAACCATTCTGACGTAATTATCTGTGATCACAATCGCTCTTGCACAGGAAGAATGGATATACAATGTACACAATTATGATTTGGACTATAATTATTTGCCATAAACAAATACAATCTGTTTAACATGAACAAACCATTTTTTTTTAGTTAGGGGAAATCATTATACAGCGGCTACAATCCTGTCTCTTTCCGATGTTTTTACCCTAAATTTATCCAAAAAAAAATATATGTCTGATACTTGGAGCTTATAAGCCTGAATGTTTAGATTGAACGTTAAAATCGTCTGTACAGCGCGAACAATTATCATCTATGAAAACCACATCCCTGCCTAAATCGTTAAGGTCATCCTTGTATGAGGACAAAATGCGCGCAATATACTTGTACTCAGCTAAGAAGCCAATGCTATACTCATAATTACACTATGCATGACGTTATTGACAACTGACTTTACACGTTGACGACAGGCGTCTATAGTCCAGTCAGCGTAGCCGAAAAAAAGTAACAACCTAGACAAAATTGCAAAAGTTTTTCATTTATACTTTTTTGCTTCTTAGGTACCTCTTCTATACCATACTAAAAGTCCCAGCATGGGGAATGCGCCCAACCTCAGAAAAATTGGTTTGAACATTACCACCCTTTTAGTATTTAGGAAGGAACTGCGTATTTATTCAAAATTGTTAAACATGTAAAATAAGGCTATGCAAACGGTTTAAATTAGTATTTATGTATTTTATTTGATATTATGAGTTTCTAAAGCTTATTGATGAAAAGAAAACACGCCATGAAAGCTCTGTGTGAATTGACTAAAGTCTAAACTCATTCCACACTTGCTTTGACACATTCATTCAAAAGCATTTCAAGCATAAATCTGCATGGTTGTTGACACACGAACAATCAAGTGAAAGGTACGTCATTGAATATGCATATTGTTAACAAGGCAAGAGAAGGCCCAGACAGCCATTAATAATCGAGGGTGTGGACCTTGCTTTGTTGAATGATAAAACATGTCAATATATATCACAATAGTTGGAAAGCACTGCTGTCCATGGTAATATTATATTTGGTTTATGATAAACATTAAACCATTGTTTTAATGACAAGGTCGGAATAAGAGTGTTTAGGTAGTGACTAATTTTAAGATTATGTATTCAATATTCGTTTCAATAACATTTTAAAATTTTCTTAATGTTTTTTTATTTGTGTGCATTCCCAACAACCGAAATAAATCATCATCATCATCATCATCATCATCATCATCATCATCATCATCATCAACATCAGCATCAGCATCATCATCATCATCATCATCATCATCATCATCATCATCATCATCATCATCATCATCATCATCATCATCCAGTCCAAGCAGTATTATAATCTTTCGAATTATTAAATTTCATGTGTTTTATTATTGTTCATTTACATTATAAAAATGCATGGCTAATTGCCCATTTCCATCAATATTAGCCCTATGATGATCAGAATCATGGTTAACCATCAATATTAGCCCTATGATGATCACAATCATGGTTCACCATGATTCTATGAAATCCTATGACCATGAATTCTCTTGGTCATTATAATCGTGTCAACCTGTGTGGAAATGGAATTAGGGCGGCATCAAACCACGGTTCAATGTCCAATGTTTAACATAGAAAATATTGCATGACCAGACTAAAAGAATAATCACGGCCTTCAAAATATCACCAAACCGGCAATATGCCACAGCATGGTTGACCTTGTATAAAACATGGTCATTTCAAAATTAAACATAGTCTTTTAAACATGCTTGACCACAGCTTGTCTGTGTACAGTTCCAATATGTATTACATCATTAGCATATGTTGCAAAGTGAAGTCGAACACCTTAAGTGAGCATGGTATGTTTGTGCATTACTGTCTACACACAAAATGCTGTAGTATTATTTTCATTGCTTTACTTATAGTTTCAGAAGGTACATCTGAAAAATGAAAATTAAAAAAGTATACAATTTACATTTGCAATTTTTATTTTTGTATAGTATATTAAATAACGACAGAAAAATCATTCTTTTGAAAAATAATCCAATTTCAAATTATGTAACCATGGAAACCGTATTTTAAAATGTTGTAAAATGACACAAATAAAATGTTTGTATGTGTCGAAATAAGTATCCAATGCTTTTATGGAATAAAATGGCATACTATTGCTGCATATTGTTCACTTGCTAGTGTTTGTCTTATATTAATGCTTTTTTCAGCATATTTGCGGAAATATGATTCCTTTTGCACTAAACAGCGGTATTACGTTGAGGTCAATATCTATTTTTTTTGCATTTTGTTTCTAAAAGATAGTGGAAATAAAATATGTAAAAACCTGAAAATGTGATTTTTGAACCATAATACCCATTTTCCCTGCCACTGCCATATCAAGATGATAAATGAGATGAACATTGATTATAACTCTATTGCATAATAACGAATTCCGTTTATACCATTTATACGGGCTTGATCGATGTCAGTGGCATGAGCGAATCGAGTTTTCTTGCACTTTTTTAAAGCTAGGAAATGTTCAACATAATAAGCCAGCTTGAAAACAAAGAAGTTCAAATCAGGCGGGCATCAGATCGATACCGAGCGCA
The DNA here is from genome assembly GCF_020536995.1 of Dreissena polymorpha. Classification (NCBI taxonomy): domain Eukaryota; kingdom Metazoa; phylum Mollusca; class Bivalvia; order Myida; family Dreissenidae; genus Dreissena; species Dreissena polymorpha. The sequence continues at coordinate 51,618,521 of NC_068362.1, forward strand.
CGTATTTCGAAGTCTACGACGTTTTTCCGCTGCTGTGGATTGTTTATGTGTTTTCATGGAGTGTTTTTTGCACAAGAAGCTATAAATCAATCGTACTAGACTCGCGAAAGTTTGGACGATTTTAGAACTAACTTAAATTTTCAGTATTTATATATTTTTTCCACATACTTGAAAAACAACACAACACATTTCATTTCCGACACTGACCTCTCTTTAAATTAGTTCTCAGAAATGATAAAGATACAATCATAATATTAAATTTTGATTTATTAGAAAAATCAATTACTGTTATATTACATGCACAACTATTGTATCGAATATTAAGGTGATAATTTGAGATAATTATCCACGTGAGCAATATAACTAAATATTGCTTTTTTCTAAGTAAATAAATACATATTTTATGAGGTCAAAAATAAAAAATAGAATATACAAAATGTGTGTATGATTATTTGGAATAAAACTAAAGAATAAACGCTAAGCAACGCGAAATATAATCGATAGTGTTAGTTTTCATGCAACGTTATTGATTTACAATGTTGAAAGGCTTTTCATTTAAACTAAATGTCGCTATGCCAGAACGTTTCTTTGAAGTATTTGATCCATCGTCTTTCAAATGTTTATGTTTTTTCCATATTCATACCATCAGAGATGGATTCTACATATTGAACAGAAAAAACTGACGAATAGTCGATGACGTCATTGATAAGCTTCTTGATAAATGCGGAAAGTGGGTTATGGTAATGCCGTACTAAAACGCCGCTTTCATTACCGTTAAATAAAGCTAATCGGAAATTATATTAGGTTTTTGGCATGTTTATTCAACCTTCAACGTTCTGCATACACAATCAGCTCTTGGGTACATTTGTACCGGGTATGCGAACAGAGTAACTTCTTAAACTAAAACACAAACATTTAAGTCATGGTAATATTTTGATATTGACATACACATACGTGCTCGGTCTACTTTCAATTATTCTATCTCCCAAGTTCACTGAGGCATAAACCGTCCCGCTCAGAAGCAAAGTGAAAACGGCTGATGCAACCAGCATAGAACCAGAACATCATGATGCAACCAGCATAGAACCAGAACATCATGATGCAACCAGCATAAAACCAGAACATCATGCGAATAACTCGCAGTCTGTTCAGTTTTTATGTATCTTAAGATTGGAAATAAAGCCGCCTTTAAAACTTGATTTCATTTAGAAAGGTTTTTAATTAAATATGATTTTAAGGAACTTTAAACGGGTCAAATGCGTGTAACAGGATAAACCGTCTACCGAATGCAGTGCGCAGCCACTGAACATTGTCGTGTTATCCTCATGGGTACCAATTTTACACTTGGCTTGAGCAGTCCAAACGGTGGATACAGTCTTGCTAAAGAGATTTGCAGTAAATTGACAAGTTGATTTCTTCAATTATTTACTGCACAATACACATCACAGAGACGAAACATAGGATGCTTTATCATTGGTTGCTTGGCGGAGGCAGAGAGAATAGTAAGTGAAGTGTTCATAACTAAAATATCGATCGGAAAACTTGCATTTGTCAAACAGGATAGCATGCCCAAAGAAAGTTTCCAAAGAAAAATTAAGAAGATTAAAGGGAATTGTTTAAGCATAATTGAAATAATCTTAGTATAGTTATAGCAGATGAAATGTCACTTGCGTGCTCACAAAAGATCATTTACATAAAACAAGTGTTTATTAAAATGTATAAAGTACAAATTAATCATGATATAATATGCAAAATGCCCATATTTGACATTCGTCAACTCTGTGTGACCTCAACCGAGATAGCAGGTGTAGCAAGCAATTGGCCTCCGTCACAATCAGAAATCGATAGGTGAACGGAAGACTGTTGTAACAGTTCTCCGTTCAGCCCTCGATTAGCAATATTGATATCAGGCCTCTTACTAAAACCATGATCTTCCAATTTGTGACAACTGTTTAAAGCGGCATGCAGCCTCCGATAACTGTACATTAACGACAACTTATTTAACAGTTGGAAAATAAGGACGTTGCAGTCCTGACAAGAATTCCGGGTAAGCGTGGGTTTGTACGCACCCAGAGTTTTCAATGATATAGTTTTCTATATCCGATTGTATGTTTTTTCAGACGCAAATAACGTTGCAAAACAGCTCACTTACACTCTAACAGTATCTTTTTTTGTTTTTATCAAATGCGTTGTGTTTCGAATTCTCATTATTCATGCCAAAAATTTTCACCAGCATTCAATTTCGTATAAACAATTCGGGTCTCAACTTATCCCTAGGTAAATGTACAAGCGACATGTTACTGTTATAAACCCTCAGCACTTTAATAATTGCATATTTAAACAAGGGCTGTTTGTAAAACATGCATGCCCCCCATATGGGCTCTCCGTTGTAGTGACAGCCATTGTGTAAATAGTTTTTTGTCACTGTGACCTTGACCTTTGACCTAGTGACCTGAAAATCAATAGGGGTCATCTGCCAGTCATGATCAATGTACCTATGAAGTTTCATGATCCTAGCCATAAGCGTTCTTGAGTTATCATCCGGAAACCATTTTACTATTTCGGGTCACCGTGACCTAGACCTTTGACCTAGTGACCTGAAAATCAATTTAGGTCATCTGCGAGTCATGATAAACCTACCTATCAAGTTTCATGATCCTAGGAATAAGCGTTCTTCAGTTATCATCAGGAAACCATTTTACTATTTTGGGTCACCGTGAACTTGACCTTTGACTTAGTGACCTCAAAATCGATAGGGGTCATCTGCAAGTCATGATCAATGTACCTATGAAGTTTCATGATCCTAGGCATAAGCGATCTTGAGTTATCATCCCAAAACCATTTTACTATTTAGGGTCACCATGACCTTGACCTTTGACCTAGTGACCTCAAAATCAATAGGGGTCATCTGCGAGTCATGATCAATGTACCAATGAAGTTTCATGATTGTAGCCATTAGCGTTCTTGAGTTATCATCCGGAAACCATTTAACTATGATCCTAGGCATAAGCGTTCTTGAGTTATCATCCGGAAACCATTTTACTCTTTCGGGTCACCGTGACCTTGACCTTTGACCTAGTGACCTGAAAATCAATAGGGGTCATCTGTGAGTCATGATCAATGTACCTATGAAGTTTCATGATCCTAGCCCCAAGCGTTCTTGAGTTATCATCCGGAAACCACCTGGTGGACAGACCGACCGACAGACAGACCGACCGACCGACATGTGCAAAGTAATATACCCCCTCTTCTTCGAAGGGGGGCATAAAAAACATTTACATAAAAACACACAAAGCCAATAAAAGTAAGTACTTTGTATACAAGTCAATACGATGAGAAATGTGTATGTATCGCCATGATTTAATAGGTAATTGGTTACCTGCTAAAAATAACAGTCAAATGGGTATCAACAACAGTTTATTTCCTTATATAGTTTATGTAGGCTCATAATTTCTATATATTGTTCCTGAAAATAAGTTTTGCAAACAATTGCCAACATATCATAGTTTGTGATAAGTACACATTATCTTTATTTTAAATAACAAGAGATGTGTTTGTCAGAAACACAATGCCCCCTATTGCGCCGCTTTGAAGCCATATATTTGACCTTTGACCTTGAAGGATGACCTTGACCTTTCACCACTCAAAATGTGCAGCTCCATGAGATACACATGCATGCCAAATATCAAGTTGCTATCTTCAATAATGCAAAAGTTATTGCAAAACTTTAACCAAGGTTAAAGTTTTGGGACACACTCAATGAATGAATGACAGACAGACAGGCCAAAAACAATATGCCCCTGATCTTTCGATCCGGTGGCATAAAAAACAACAACTTAATTTCAACCTTTTAAAGTCTGAACAAGATTTTAATCCAAATGCATTAAGTGCTTTGCATACAATATACTGTAGAATCAAACATATTGAAATTGCCATACATTATTCATGTTTGAACATTAGAATACATGCTTGCAGCTTAATTTAGACTCCCCATGCAGCAAGGCTACTAAATTATTTAACAACTTATTAAGGGCACAGTTTATTAATACAAGTACATACACATATAATGTATGGCCAATTTGTTTAAGCAATATCAACACTATTTTCAGGTTCTGTATTTTTTTTAATGCGCACAAGCTGTCAATACTTCCATTTCAATTAATACAAAATCAAATGGTAAACCAAGTTTTGGCCTCACTTAAAAAGGTCTATATTTCCTTTTAAACAGTGCGTGAATTTCCAAAGTTAGGCAGCCTCATAAAACATTCCTAAGGCTAAAACAACAGCAAAAGCACAATTTTATGATTTATACACTGTTTTTCATTGATAATATTTATACAATTCAAAATTATAATTTATACACCTGAGTGTTGTAAATGCATGCACTAAATACAATAAGTAATTAAAGTAACATCAATACTCAAAATCAACGAATATTTTGCAAAATATTTTGTAAAATATATTTAACCCATAAAAAGTCAGTGTTCCTTATACATACAGCCTAACTTTCAACGCTAGATGTGGTATGGTAACATAGACTTAACAAGATATTAAATGCTTGTTTAAACAAAAATTTTTTTTCGAACAATATATTCCATTTTAATTTCCTGCAGCAATATCTATTCATACGACACACAAACACTAACTTAGTACTTGAACATGTGTTTAATATATATTGTCCCACACAAAAAAGAGCTTTTTGTATCTTGTTAAATATATGTTACCAGACCACATCTAGCATTGAAACTTTGGCTATTGCTATAAGGAACATAGAGTTTTATGTGTTGACTTTATTTTTTGAGATATTGTACGAAATCTTTGTTGATTTTGAGTGTTCATGGCCTTTTAAGGCTAGAATGTTGACATGAGACTTCAACATAAGAGGTAGCATAAGACTATAAAACAATAATAAATAAACAACATAAATAATAAATAAGATAACACTTATAATTTATTTTTTAAACCTGATATTTTGTGAGATTGTAAGTAGTTTTCCCCTGTGTCTATCCAATCCTGTGTCTATCAAATACAGAATATCTGCTTTAAAGCACTTGCATCTGCTTCAATAACACATTTGGCAATTCCAATCATTACTAATAAATAAAATAATTAAATAAAGTACTACTAATGGTTTCACTGTCGTAAAATGACCTTAACACCATGTGGGATAAAATCTTGACAGACAATAACAACAGCAAAATAATTTTTACATACTGATCAACATCTGCATATATAGGTTAAAAATAGTTTTCACATATAATATAAAAATCACATTATGTAAATATCAAACAATTTCTTAAGTTGTATAATATCAAATTATTGTCAAGCATTATTTTTTTTTAAGTTTCCCATCAAAATGACCTTATTCAAATACTGCAGAATATACTGTGGTTGAATAAAGCAGTATTTAACTTGTTTAAGCAACAAAATTATGGAGGAAAGTTTCATGGTAGCAGCACAGCAAATGGGTTCTTTACCGTATTATCTTACTGTCTTTATATGGCATGTCAACTATTTTAATTCAAGTTGGTATTGCTAGTGTTTTTTTATTCTTAAAAATACGTTATTTCCAATTGCCATTTGAGCCACTGGCTACAATTAAGTATCAGGCTAAAGAAATATCCATTGGGTTACACTTTTTTTCTTCTTAAAACCCTAATAAAATAACTAAAATATGAAGAATTCTTAAGAAATATAGTAAATTTGTCCAAAACAAAATTGAGCCAGGGGGAGCCCTGCTTTAAAAGGGCCAATTCTACCTTAATTATTCATAATTGAATTGTCACACTACTTAAGTGTTAATTGATGCCCAATTTATATCAACACCTTTAAATAATTGTGTGTACATCAAACTCATATGTTGTAAGTCCAGACTCAGTTTGCTGTACTCATTGCATGCATACACATCCCTGCATACCAATACAAGCTATTTGAGGCTGTAGTTAAACTGGTTTCCAAATTTCTCGGAGATTTTTTTCAAAGCATCAGAATCAAGGGCATTGCTGACCTTCCTTAATGTGGCCCTGCAAACAGAGATCAATATGGTGAACAGTGTTTAATTTACTATGTTCAATAAAGGGGAAATAAACCCTTTTAACCCTTTGCATGCTGGGAAATTTGTCTACTGCTAAAATGTTGTCTGCTGAATTTCTAAAATAAGCATTTTCTACGATTTTTTTCAAAGAATACTATCACAATAGCAAACAGTTTGGATCCTGATCAGACGCCACGTTTTGTGGCGTCTGATCAGGACCAAAACTGTTTGCAAAGGCCTTTAAAATTCGGTTCCAGCACTGAAAGAGTTAAAGTTGTTAATGTTTGCAATTACCATCATTTTCAAACATATTTTTAACACCCCCTAAAATATAGGGGAAATATCGGACAAGGACATTTGTAAGAAATCATATTTAAGAAACACCAAATTGATGTTTAGCATGTACTCTTAGAAGCCAAATCACACCGCCCTAAAAACAAAGGATATTCCTATGAAATATTCTAACCGTATTTCCAATGATAAAATTTTTGCTTGACTGATTTATGATTGGTAGAACTAAAAAATTGATAGGTTATATGTTTACCAAGTGCCTCTTCAATGCAACAAATAAATAGTAATACTCGCATGCATTCCATGTTCAACCTCCACTATATACATGTTGTGTATAATTACGTTCAATAAATGATATACTATTTCTTGGATTATGTCAGTACCTTCTTCCTTCACATTTGGTAATGGTTTCTGCAGATCATGAATATTTTGAATACCATAATTATGTTGTGTCAGTACAGAACAACCATTAACTTCATTTTTATGTACATTATTCATACTAACAATATTCAATTAGTGTTCGGTCTTCAAACTGCATTCTCATCAATATTCTGGAAACAAATAGCACGCAAAAACACAATCTGTCCTGACGGTGTCTTTTATCTGATGGGGCATATTGAGCATTAATAAAAAAACGAAATATAATCTGGGGATCATATGCTGTTTAAATGTTGCTTTATTTGCTGCTTCCTGGTTTTATTTTAGCCAGCCTGATAATTATTATGCAAATGTGGTTAACAATTCAATTGTAGAACCATAAAATACTGAATAGAGGGTTATTGATTAGATGTACTATGATATTCATACTAAACCAAGCAAGCGTGTAACATGATGGAAGCAGTATGAAAACTTAATGTTTATTACTGTTACACACAAAAACTTGTATAAACATCTTGTATTAAATGTCAATCCAAATATAGGGATGAAAATAAATAGCAAATGGTATTTGAATACCCTGAAAGTATTCATTTATTATTTAAATAGATGATTCAAATATATTATGAGAAAAACATGCAACAAAAAACACACATATACAGTGTATTTAATATCAAATGTACACTGAATACAGCGCAGGAGGCATTTATAATACTAATTTAATACAGAGAAAAGTGTTCACTCTTTCCAAATAATTTGCTTAACAGACTTACTTCATAGGTTGTTTGTACAAATTGATTCCATTTTGTTTATGTTACTCAACAAAACAATTGTATATAAATTCTATTTGAAAATCTAGAGTGCATTCAAATGACAAATTTTTAAGATGCATAATGTCTAAGCACCAAAATATATCTTTTGTTAAATGTTCCATTCATTTCCTTGTAATTTTTTACATGACCTTAATTTCCAGCAACAAACTGACCACATACATCTATTTGCTATGCAAAAAAGTTCAAGTTAAGTCCTAAGATCTTTAATAAAAGACCCGTTATGTATTCATGAACTTTACCTGTTAAATATCTTGGCCTCCAGTCGGGTCCGGCTAGTTTCCTTTTCTCGGACGTCGGTAAGATTTGGGTACTTTCGTTTACGGGTCCTCTTGCCTTTTCCCTTCCCCTTGGATCCTTGGGCCCCATCAGTGTCACTGTCTTCAAAGCCCTCCTCTGTATCACAACAAGGGGCCATATTTGTATTATTTAGCCACACTCTGACACAAGGAGGTTTCATGCATGTGCCTAACATATAGTCCCAGATAAGCCTACGCAGTCTGTACAGGCTTACCAGGGACAACACTTTCCACTTTTATGGTATTTTTGGGCTTAAATCTTTCAGTGCGGGAACCGAATTTTGAAGGCCTGTGCAAACAGTTTGGATCCAGATGAGACGCCACAGAACGTGGCGTCTCATCAGGATCCAAACTGTTTGCTATTCTAATAGTATTCTTTGAAAAAAATCGAAAAAAATGCTAATTTTAGAAATTTAGCAGACAACATTTTAGCAGACGACAAATTTCCCAGCATGCAACAGGCTTATCTGGGACATCGATGGGACATTGATTTACCCACATTCATTAAGCCCCGTTTTCCCAGAGCAAGACTCAATTCTAAGATACATCTTTATTAAAGCGGGTATATACGATTTTTTATATGTGTTTAATTGTAATATATTGATAAAATATGTTACAATAACACAAAATAGGCAAGAAAAATTATACATTAAAGCCGAATTTCATAAAATGCAGCAAAGACAAATTAGCGCCCCGAGCCGATAGTGACGTACATATTTTCCTACAATAACCGAAGCATTCGTCTTTGTATTAGGATCGGAGATAGTGTTCGTGTGTCGTATGAATAGATATCGTTGCAGGAATTCAAATAAACCGTTAAACTAAGTTAAGATGCACATCGTACATGTATGGTATACATGCTGGCGAATTCGGCTGTACAGCCGTTTTCAGTTTCAGAATTAAATATCTGGCTTATTTCGCATTTTTCGAAACATGTTCTTCTTAACTTTTATTTTAATTTATATTGAAATATATATATAATAAGTTTTTTACACAGTTTATATAAATTCATAAATATTTGACAAAATCGTATATACCCGCTTTAAAGAAATCAATAAAATGAACAAAAACAATAAGATCTGAGGAAAACCAGTAGAAGGTCACTCTAAGATGACCTTCCAGGCATCCAATCAGAGCTTTGCTTCCATGGTATTGATAGTGAAAGTAGCCATAATTCCAAAGTGCATTTTGAAACACATAATTTTGTAACCCTAACTGATAATTTTGAGTATAAACTTTGTATTATAAATGCTGCAATGAAATACTGTAAGTTTGAAAACTCTGGCATGAGGAACATCCTTTTGTTAATTGTTAATTAAGGAAATAATTGATCAAGTTGTAAGTTACGTCAAAAACTAAATATGATAATGCTTCTTGAAAAAGAACTTAAAGAGAATCATTTACATAAGTGTTTTTTTTTTTAAAACTTTCATTAGCATTTCCTGATGAAGTGATCATGCCCTTATTCAGACTGGACCATTTCCATAAAGGTTTCCATCAAAGAAATGTATTTGTGTATGATTGTATGTCCTCTTTTGGCAATAAATCTGGCTAAAAATATTTACAAAGAAATGTGTTATGATAAATATTATATTATGCAGCTTTTTTTTTTCAAAACAATAATGAAACAAGAGTTCCCTCGTAGACATATGCCCCCCAAACAAGGCTTTGAACTAGTGACCCCAACTTCAATAGGGGTCATCTACTGTCCAAGGTTGATGCACATGTGAAGTATCAACTCAATTGTTCAATTTGTTGACGAGTTATTGATGGGAAACAATTTTCATACTTATTGTTACAGTGACCTTGACCTTTGACCTTGTGACCCCCATTTCAGTAGGGGTCATCTACTGTCCAAGGCCAATCCACATGGGAAGTATCAAGCCACTTGGTCGATTCTTTGATGAGTTATTGATCAGAAACGATTTTTCCACTTATAGTGACTATGACCTTTGACCAAGTGACCCCAATATCAATAGGGGTCAACTACTGTCCAAGTCCAATTCACATGGGAAGTATTAAGCCCATCAATCAATTCAATGATGAGTTATTGATCGGAAACGATTTTCCCACTTATTGTGACAGTGAAATTTCAATAAGGGTCATCTACTGTCCAAGGCCAATGCACATGTGAAGTTTTAAGCCAATCAGTCAATTCGTTGATGAGTTATTGATTGGAAAAGAACTGGTCTAACGACAGACGGACATCCAGCAAAGCAATATACCCCCTCTTCTTTGGAGGGGGGCATTATAATTTACAGACAAAGACTTAACAGAAAATTAAATATTATTTATTATTTTAACAAGTCAAAATTTCAGTTAGATACTTCAACTGTTCGTCAATGCAAATATTGAAACGTTTCATCTTTGACATTTAATATGTCTATAAACAAATAGCACAGTGTACCTATCTGTTTGAGAATTCTCTCCCTTGAAAGCCTCTCGATATCATCTGCTTCAGTAGGCTGACCTCCCTTGTCACGGCCAATGATTCGACCATGGAATGGACACTGAATGATTAGTAAATTGGTTTGGCTTAAGCAGCCAATCAGGAGCTCTGTTTTACATCAAGAAATTACTTCCTTACAAACAATATAGGAATAATGAAACTGCAGATACATTATCACGAGAATAATCCTTTTTTACCATTCATTATATGTTTTATTTTATTCTGGTGACCTTTTTTCCTATACAATGCAGGATTAAATATAAACAAGAGGGCCTGAAAGGCCCAAAGTCGCTCATCTGAGATTCAAAGGAACTGACCTGTTCTGTGCAGCCCAAGATGTCATTAGAACAAAATGTTCTTACCAACTTTCATGACTAGTGAACACCCTGGCAGCCACGTTTTTCAACAGACCAGAACCATTTTCATACACATCCAAGATATCATTTAAACAAATATACTGACAAAGTGTCATGAAGATTCATAAGTCCATATAAGAAAAAATGCCCCGCCCACTGGTGTCCATGTTTTTCAAGCCATTTTCGAACTTGTCCAAAATATAATTTCTGACAAAGTTTCATGATGATCGTACAATAAATACAGCTTCTAGAGTGTTAACAAGGTTTAACTATAGCTATATAAGGAAAAATGCCACACCCCCTTGGCGGCCATGTTTTTCCACCAACCGGAATCATTTTCGAACTCATCCAAGATATCATTGGGACAAATCATCTGACCAAGTTTCATGATGATCGGACAATAAATGTGGCTTTTACAGTGTTAACAAGGTTTTACATGTACAAAAGCATGATATATAGCCATATTAGGAAAAATGCCCTGCCCCCTGGTGGCCATGTTTTTTAAGCAACCGAAACCATTTTCAAATTCATCCAAGATATCATTAGGACAAATCTTCTGACCAAGATTCATGAAGATCAGAAAATAAATGTGGCCTCTAGAGTGTTAACAAGGTTTTACTATAGCCATAAAAGGAAAAATGCTCCGCCCCCTGGCGGCCATGTTTTTCAACCAACCGGCATCATTTTTGAACTCATCCAAGATATTATTGGGATGAATCTTCTGACCAAGTTTATGAAGATTGGACAATAAATGTGGCCTCTAGAGTGTTAACAAGATTTTACTATAGCCATATACATGTATAGCCAAATAAGGAAAAATGCCCCTCCCCTTGGAAGCCATGTTTTACAAGCAAACGAAATCATTTTCGAACTCATCCAAGATATCATTGAGACCAATCTTCTGACCAAATTTCATGAAGATTAGACAATTAATGTGGCCTCTAGAGTGTTAACAAGGTTTTACTATAGCCATAAAAGGAAAAATGCTCCGCCCCCTGGCGGCCATGTTTTTCAACCAACCGGCATCATTTTTGAACTCATCCAAGATATTATTGGGATGAATCTTCTGACCAAGTTTATGAAGATTGGACAATAAATGTGGCCTCTAGAGTGTTAACAAGATTTTACTATAGCCATATACATGTATAGCCAAATAAGGAAAAATGCCCCTCCCCTTGGAAGCCATGTTTTACAAGCAAACGAAATCATTTTCGAACTCATCCAAGATATCATTGAGACCAATCTTCTGACCAAATTTCATGAAGATTAGACAATTAATGTGGCCTCTAGAGTGTTCATAATGTTTTACTATAGCAATATACGGAAAAATGCCCTGCACCTTGGCAGTCATGTTTTTCAAGCAAACATAACCATTTGCGAACATAACCAAGATATCATACAGACCATTCTTCTGACCAAATTTCATGAAGATTGGAAATAAATGTGGCCTCTAGAGTGTTAACAAGGTTTTACTATAGCCATATAAGGAAAACTACCCCACCCCCTGGCGGCCATGTTTTTTCACCGATCTGGACCATTTTCAAACTCGTCTGAGGTATCAATGAAACCAATGTTTTGACTAAGTTTTGTGATGATTGGGCAAAAATTGTGACTTCTAGAGTGTTCACAATGTTTCTCTATAGCCATATAAGGAATACTGCCCCGCCCCCTGGCGGCCATGTTTTTCAACGGACCTGAACCATTTTTGAACTCAGCAAACATATAATTAAGACAAACATTTTGACAAAGTTACGTGAAGATTGGGCATAAAACTTCTACAGTGTTCACAAGGTTTTTCTTTTTTTTTTGACCTAGTGACCTAGTTTTTTACCCAGCTTGACCCAGTTTCGAACTCAGTCGAGGTGTCAATGGGACAAATGTTCTGATCAACTTTCATGAAGATCAGACAATAAATGTGGCCTCTAGAGTGTTCACAAGGCAAAATGTTGACGACGGACGATGCACGACGGACAAAAGGCGGTCACAAAAGCTCACCATGAGCACGTTGTGCTCAGGTGAGCTAAAAAACTTTTAAACGCATATACTTGAACTTTCAAAAAAATAAAATGATTTAACACTCCTAACAGTAGCATACACATGTATTTAATGACATATATGTAACTTATATCCGAATGCATAAAATCCCCCCCCCCCCCAAAAAAAAAAAATTCCTTATCAAGGAATACTGTACTACCTTCTCCCTGTCCATGCGTTCACACAGTTTCCCATTTGCAAGCAGTGCCCTGCACTTCCACTTGATTGGCTCCAGGTGGCCGACGTAAGTGAACGTTCTGCGGGTGAGAGAAGCGACTTCCTCCGAGGGACCAGCACTCTCCAGACCCTCGTCTTGCTCCCTCTCGGGCACCCAGAATCTACCGGCGTTTTCATACCTATGACAGAGCGTCTTTTCAACATTTTGGGTACTTGACCAATAGCCGTTATCTTGGGAATGATAGGGTAATTTTACATTCAATTAGGAAAATGTATCATTCTTTGATAAATAACATTTTAAGAACTACTGATAAAATAGAAATCCTGAAAAAAATGAATCAGTAAAATTGTTACAACAACTTATGTTTGAACACCTTTCTAACCAAACGTCTTATAGGCAAACCATCAAATGTTGGAACATTTGGGATGGTATTGAGAAAAAAGATATGTTTTGTCATTGGTAATATAAATCAATAATGACTATATCACTATATGACTATGTATGACTATAATCACCTAAAAGAGCCCTGTGAACGTATAACTGCCTAGCTCTCATTAAGTTTTGTCAACCAAAATTTCCAATAAGCAATTCAAAATCCTATGTTATAGATATTCTGATTCATAAACACCCTGTACTCTCAGTAAAGGTACAGAAGGTCCTTAAAAATGGGAACAAATACAGGACCTCCTCTCTTTATTTTTAAGGGCCTACTATCAGCTACAAAATATAACATTCAAACTATTGAAACCTGGTTTTGCACCATGTTATAATTCAAGAACATGTAAGTGTTCCAAAAACAAGTACCCAATCCAGTGTTTTTTATCGTTCAAATTTATGTCTGGTAGGGAGACCCATTTCCAATGGAAATAGGCATATATTTTTCCCAAATGGGACCTTACACATTCCCAATTGGAAGTTTCCAAAAAAAGATTTTTTTAACACATTAATGCCTAGCGTCCAGAAAAAAGGACATTGCAAACAGCGTAGACCCAGATGAGACGCCGCATAATGCGGTGTCTCATCTGGGTCTCCGCTGTTTGCTTAAAGGAATTTCTGTAAGAAATATTCTAAATATAAACAAATATACTAGACATCCCTAATTTCAGAAATAAATTGATCCAATTTAGAAGGATGGGAGAGTCCACTAGGCATAAATGGGTTAATAAGTCTAAACATGTCCATTATCTCCATATCCATCTCTATAAGTTGAATCTTAGAAAATATAATATTGAAATCACTTTTATCATCAATTTTTAAATATTTGTAAGCATAAAATTAACAACATCAATTTTACAATTTTATTAAAAAGATGCAATATTTCCCAATCCAAAGGGACCCGGCCCCATTCCCAAATGGTGAAAAAAACACTGCGATCCTTATAGTCTGAATGCGCATGTCAGCTAAGAGTCTGGTCAAGACAGCTTAAACCAACAAAGGCTTAGATAAATAACCAACAGCCTTTCTCATCCCTGGATATTGACAGCCAAGACCAGATTGCACAGACAATCTTGTAACGCACTAGGCTGTCATGAATTGGGACCATCCTGAACCGCATTTGTCACATAATAACACGGCACAAAAATGGACCAATCAGGTACTTTCTAAAAGTTCCGTCAGCAACAAGTGCCCTTTCGCACAGAAAAGAAGGCATACATGTAATACTGCTTAAGTTCTGGTCAGAATGATGAAAATCGGTCAGTGACCTCACACAATGACCAAGACACCAGTGAAATTTCAATTCAATACGTTTAACAGAACCAGAGATACTCCATGTTTACCTTAACTATATTTCTAAGTACAAAAAAGGGGCATATTTTTGCCAAACGGTAGGTGAGAGTTATGGAACTTCTCCCTTGATCTCACAAAATGACTTCCAACACATGTGTGACGTTTAAATTGAGTACCTGGAGTAGATAAGTGTATACCAGAGAATTAATCAGACAACAATGCTGATGACATGTGGGTAATTAGCATAGGTCTGACCATTCGGTTAAGAGTCGAGCCAAAATCAAATGACTTGGACATCCTACGGTTATTCTACCAAGTCAAGGCAACATAGTGACCTATTTGTTCTTTACTCCATTATAGTTCTTCACTTACTGACATCTGTTCAAATGAATATATGGGGATTATTGTTTATTAGAAACATATTTCTATTCTATTCATATTGATGATTGTATTAATTTTACTTATTTGCATCAAGTCATTGATTCAGATCTCAAATGAACCATGACGTATTTAGAGTCATTATGACCATCAAGTTACCGGTACATGATTTAAAACACAGCCACTGCCTTCCGGGAATTTAATGGGAACAAGGGCTGTTTGTAAAACATGCATGCCCCCCATATGGGCTCTCCGTTGTAGTGACAGCCATTGTGTGAATATGTTTTTTGTCACTGTATGTCAATGACATGTGAAATGTATCCAATTAATAGTGCAAAAACCAATCAGGACCTATACTAATCAATTATATCCATTATATGATTGAGTCTTTGATTTTTTGGATTCCTTTCACACATTTTGACTTATTTGACAATATGTGAAACGTGCACACAATTTGTTATGTTTTATTTATTAATGGTAATGAAACATGTTATTTATAGCAGTTAACTCCCCTAGTCAATGACCACCATAGATAGCAATGCAATCTGATTAAAAATAGCCAAGGCTAGTGTTTAGTATTGGGCAAATGTATATAAGTGCAACTTGACCACATGACCAGTATCATGTGTTTACCACACACAGAAGTCAGTTATGTAATAGACCATTAATTCCACTCCCAACTTTGGCCACTTGCCAAGATACTGACCAGTTTCAGATGGGGTTGTGAAACTGTGTAAACAGTGAACACCAGTCCATGTAATACTGGCCTACCACTTGTACTAGTTGATTTGGAGTTAATACAGTAATGCATGTACAAATGAGACACTAAGCCTAAAAGTTAATTATATGTGCCTCTGAAAACTAACCAGACGAGTGGGTTGAAATTTACAATCTTTACTTGGCATTTGAGGAAATCTGAACTCGCAGGGTTTGGATAGAACATCCCCAAATTAACTTTTCTTTACACTGTTGTTATTTTTGTTCAATACACAAATATTAACCTAACTTTACAAATCCTGTACAGTAAAGGAAACTAAATCTAAGTTGATATTTTAATATGCTGGATCCTATTTATGTATTAACATTGTTTTATACATACAAACTGTGTTGCTGTTTTTCAATTAACAAGCAGATTAAAAATTAATTTTATATTTTTATGTATAATTTGAATTGACAAAATTAAATGCAAGTTGCGTAGCAAGAATTACATGTTTGATTTATTGTCAGTGAATCGTGACATTTTCTCAATGTTTCAGACCACCAGTTTGTCAAAGCTATCAACCGCTTGGATGGTCAAGCTAAATAGAATTGACCCAGCAAATCACAACTGTCCTGTTGCCATATAATATTACATATCATATTACATTGGTTTTTTAAATGTTGAATTCTCACGTCATTTCCATAAACATAGTATTTACTGGCACAGAAACAAAGGCTTATACATCATTATGAATTAATATGTGTCAAAAATTCAATTTGTAAGTCTCTTTACTGGACAGTGTGAAAACAGAATAAACTAGTGACCTGAAAATCAATAGGGGTCATCTGCGAGTCACGATCAATGTACCTATGAAGTGTCATGATCCTAGGCAAAAGCGTTCTTGAGTTATCATCCAAAAATCATTTTACTATTTTGGGTCACCGTGACCTTGACCTTTGACCTTGTGACCTCAAAATCAATAGGGGTCATCTGCGAGTCATGATCAATCTACCTATGAAGTTTCATGATCCTAGGCATATGCGTTCTTGAGTTATCATCCGAAAACCATTTTACTATTTCGGGTCACCGTGACCTTGACCTTTGACCTAGTGACCTCAAAATCAATAGGGGTCATCTGCGAGTCTTGATCAATCTACCCATGAAGTTTCATGATCCTAGGTGCATGCATTCTTGAGTTATCATTGGGAAACCATTTTACTATTTCGGGTCACCGTGACCTTGACCTTTGACCTAGTGACCTCAAAATCAATAGGGGTCATCTGCGACTCATGATCAATCTACCCATGAAGTTTCATGATCCTAGGCGTATGCATTCTTGAGTTATCATCCGGAAACCATTTTACTAATGCGGGTCACCGTGACCTTGACCTTTGACCTAGTGACCTCAAAATCAATAGGGGTCATCTGCAAGTCATGATCAATCTACCCATGAAGTTTCATGATCCTAGGCGTATGCGTTCTTGAGTTATCATCCGAAAACCATTTTACTATTTCGGGTCACCGTGACCTTGAATTTTGACCTAGTGACCTCAAAATCAATAGGGGTCATCTGCGAGTCATGATCAATCTACCTATGAAGTTTCATGATCCTAGGCGTATGCGTTCTTGACTTATCATACGACAACCACCTGGTGGACGGACCGACCGACCTACCGACCGACCGACCGACCGACCGACATGAGCAAAGCAATATACCCCCTCTTCTTCGAAGGGGGGCATAAAAATATAAATGATGGATTGATTAACAATAGTGTACTTGAATGCTGTCAGGAAGGCCATAGTTGGATTGCTTCAATATACCAAGAAACCACATATTTTATGACATATTTAAGTAGGCATTTGATCCCAAAGGTCCTTGAATTGCAATGACAAATAGTAGTTACCGCCTTGACAATGGTTGTTATCATTTTTATGCTTAATAAATGATTGAGTTCATAGAAAACTTTTTTTGTTTTCGAATATAAAACAAAAACACAGCTATAAATCATACATAATGTAATGGGTTAAAACCAGTAGTTGATTAGATCATACTAGATATTTGCCTATTGCTTTACAAATTCTCTGCCTTGACTGTATAATACAACAATTTATCACACATTTTCCAATAATTATGCTCATTTGCATAAAATAAAATAAAATAGAGAGTAATATAACAGTATTTGCAAAAGTAGGCTTATATCTCCGAAGACAGAAGCAGCGATTATAACCAAAATCAAACTTTCAGTACACAAAAAAGAGACACACAAAATACTCACTTGACTTTTGAAGGTGCTTTTATCTGGTCAGGATTTTCCCAGTGTTCAATATCAATTCCAAAAGGTACGATGGGCGCTTTCTTAAACAGTGACTGCTTTCTATCCGACATATGGCTGGACGTGGTACCAATATGTGATGTTGAATGACTTGAAGCGCTTGAACTGGACTGTTTGTCATCTTGAAGGGAACCAGCTTGACTGATGGAGGGTTCTTGGGCTTCATCATCAGGCTTTTCTTGTGCTTCTGAATTATCGTTTGCAACGTCATATGTGATGGTAGAGGAAATTCTGTAAATTAAAGATTTAGGAAATTTCATAATTAATTCACTATTTAAAAGTAACTGCTTCAATCCCCTTTAAGCTACATATACATTAAACATTCAAAATCAACAAATATTTTGTAAACTATTTCATTAAATAAGGTAAACCCATAAAAAATCAGTGTTTCTGGGACTTTAAGATTTCAGTCCTCTCCAAATTAGGTACAGCATTTTAGTAAACTGATGACATGCCAAAAGAACAAAAGAACAGGAGGACGATAATAAACTAATGAAATGCTATATATTATTTAAAACATGTCTTCTAAGGTCAAACTTCAATAAATACTGTTGACAGAATAATCCAAATGAATATTCTTTTTGCAATATTTTATTGCCAAACAATAAAGTCTTATATTTTTAAAGGGCAAAATACATAAATAAAAACCTAGGTATTAAACAACTTTTGCTTTTTGACTGTCATTACTGACCAAAAAAACATTTAATTTATTGCTGACAATACAAAGCCATTTTAAAAATCGACCAATCATCTTTATTTTTGATTTACAATGTTTTCTTTTGTCATTTAGGAAGCTTTTATATAACCGTTTAATGCGGGTATCTTGGTAAAATATGTGTTCTCTGTGTTATGTCCAATTATTCCTATAAACAAAATCTTTCAACTAAAATAAATTTATAAAACCTTGTTATATTTTAGGTCTGTTCTGGCTATGTATTAAGTGAACAGTTATCAACAAAAGAGGTGTATTATTCACTTTATTTAAGAGTCAATATCACCAAGTATTTTTAGCTGATTCATTACATTTCCCATGGGATTTGATGTAATGTGATTTTTATCTTCGAAACATTCATAATTTACTATTCATAACACTGAAAACACTTTAAAAATTCAACATTCCATCAAAGTCCCTTGATGCTCTTCAAACTGACTGTTTTATAGTCAATAAAAACGTGCTTAAAGCCATAAAGCTTCGCATAACAGAAATTATGAATAGGTTTATTTTTTTTAGCAGATATTTCTGAGAAATAATATGTGTCTTGTTCTGAGAAAACTGGGCATAAGGCATGTGCGTAAAGTGTCGTCCCAGATTAGCCTGTGCAGTCCGCACACGCTAATCAGGGATGAAACTTTCCGCTTAAACTAGATTTTCGGAAAAAAGGGTCTTCCTTTAATCGAAAAATACCATTAAAGCCAAAAGCGTCATCCCTGATTAGCCTGTGCTGACTGCACAGGCTTATCTGACACGACACTTTACGCACATGCATTTTGTCCAATTTTCACAGAACAAGACACATTTGATAAAATGAAAAAGGTTGTATTCACAGTCAAAACAAATTGGTAGTTGCATGACCAGCTTTTTGACCTCTGATATAAAGAAAAACAGCAACATTTTTCAAGAGCATTTTAATTAAAAGACATTGTCAGAAGCTTGCAAATATGTATAGGGTCTCTAAACCTAGACATGGGCATGCAATAATATTTTAATTTGATTCTTGATATTATCAGAGTTGGACAAAAAGAACAGATTCTAACATGGCACGCGACTTGCTTTCTATAGACAAAGAAGGAAATCAAGTGTGGGTTATTCTGCAATAATTATGGGCGGAGCTTAATGTTTCGAAAATAGTTCCGAATAAATAAAGAAACCATTGCAGTAAAATGCATGTGCTAAAACCCACTCTAAAAGATATGTAATAAATGTAGCATGTATATAAATGTAATGAAACAAGAAATTGTTTATTTGGTGATAAGTGGAATAATCACGCCTGCAAAAAATGTTATTTGTTAAGAAACGTAATTAAGAAAACTATAAACGTGACGTCATTTAATTTCTACGATTGTTGTTCTCAATAAAAGTTACGTCATT
Organism: Dreissena polymorpha; assembly: GCF_020536995.1. NCBI lineage: Eukaryota > Metazoa > Mollusca > Bivalvia > Myida > Dreissenidae > Dreissena > Dreissena polymorpha. The sequence goes on from NC_068362.1 coordinate 51,638,595, forward strand.
TTCAAAATATTTATGAATGAAAACGACGTCATATGTTTGTTCAATTAAATGACGTCACTAAATAGTGAACTTTGTACAAAGAAGGGCGGAGTATTGAAAAATATAGTTCACGTCCAAAATGTTGAATTCGGAATCAAATCAATCAGACCCATGTTAGAATCGAAATAATATTTTTCTATGATGGTTTGTTGTCGAATAACCCACAGTAATGAGTATATATGCGTGTTATCAAATCACTCCTGCTTCACACTCGTGATTTAATTCCTACGCATCTATACTCCTAACTGTTGGTTATTCGACAACAAACCATGATATAAAAATATTATTTCTTAAATATAAAATACATATTAATTTAAAGTTTTTGCAAAACACATTCAATACTGAATACATTGTATATTGCCTATATGTCCTTTCAATAGTATAATCTGTCCCAGTGGTTGTCCTTAAGTTTTGTTAGTGATTGTTAAAAACAACCCTTGGCGTGTGCTTATGTATACTTTCCTTTGCCACTTAGGAATGATAAATGTAGAGATATAGGATCTGGCACGAGTTGTCATAAGGCGAGCTTACTAATGAATTACCTGGACGAGTTTAATAAAATATGGTATGATATGACAACGAGTGTCAGATCTTTTTATCACATGCTTTTAAATGAGAAAATTAAATAAATATTTACGCAAACATAATGTTAAATATCGAATGTTGTTTACATTTCGTGACGTCATTTGACGTTGCAACGTCATTTTAATAAAATAACAAAATGCGATTGGTCAATCAAACAAAAACTAACCCAATGAAAAGGCTTAAAAAGTATATTACAGATGTCCTGATGTATACTGTTTCAACAACTATACATGTATATTGGTTCAATAATTATACATGTATACTGTTTCAACAAATATACATGTATACTGTTTCAGCAAATATACATGTATATTGTTTCAACAACTGTACATGTATACTGTTTCAACAACTATACATGTATATTTGTTCAACAATAAGTGATTAAGAGTAAATAGAAAAAAATGACATTGTCGCTAAACCTACAACCAAGCATTTAAGTGCTGCAATTTTGTATCATTAACTGTTTAACAAAAAAAAAAGAGTCTATGTCATCAGATATGTAGGCTTAACCAAAGTGAATAGAAAATAGCTCTGCGGTGAAAATAAGTTGGGTGCAGGGCAATTTTTGCACAATAAAAAACAAGAAACCGTCAGAGACAGGTGATGCTCCCCAAAGTTTTTTTTTGTCACAATATTGCGCTATATATTCAGATAAAAGGAAACGTCTTGAGGGCACAGTAGTTGGGGGGACAAGAATTTTTTTATAGAAAATTTAAAAGGGCCATAACTCTGTGATAAATCATCCGACCAGAACCCGCTGATAATATGCACATGTATCTCCTCTTGGTAGTGAAGTTTCCCATAAAGTTTCATTGAATTCCAGTCATTAGTTGCTGAGAAATAGCCCGGACAAAAATTGTGCATGAAACACGCACGGACGGACGAAGCGGCGACTATATGCTCCCCCCAAAATAAATTTTGGGGGAGCATAAAAATACAAACATCTAACTAGAAATGGCGCGACAGAGGCCAACCTGTTTCCCAACGCTGCATGTTTGACCCAGGGTTGGTGATGGGGCCTTGCATAGTTGAGATTGACCGTATTGTCTTAAGAGAGGTTCAGTATCATTTTGAAGTAAATTGGTGTAGAAATGAAAAAGTTAATGTAAAATAACATTTTTTAAAAAGAGAAAATCTATGACGCGGCCCCACCCCAACCCCCATAATTTTTGACCCAGGAGTCAGATCAAAATTCCAAACAGTGCATGGTCTCACATATGCTCATAGCTACCAAGTGTGTAAGTTTCAAGGATCTAGTGCTAATAGTGTAGGAGGAGATAGTGGCCAGGACGGACGGACGGCAGAGATAACCACAATATCCCCACGCTTTTCAAAAAGCGTGGGGATAATAATTTTTTGCGGACGAAATGACCCATTTGTTTTAATTTCATTCAACCAAATGTACCGGTATGTTTTGCTTACAATTTAAACAAGAATAAACCTTGTTCAGTTGTTAACATCTGTAATAAGCCTCATAATAAGAACTCATAATTGTGCACTATTACTTTAACCTCAACAAAGTATTTATATTTCAATATGACCTTGGTTGTGGCGTAAGCATTTTCACAGCAGATTGTTTCAGCTTTTTCTTCTCAGCCGCTGACTTCCTTTTAAACCGTTTCTTGGAACCATTCTGCTTTCCAGTAGATGTCATGGCTGGAAAAAGAACAAATAACATGTTTTTAACATTTTATACATACGTATGGCTACTGAGACATAAAATATGACACACTTCTAACAAACAGTGTTTACTACACTAGGCAAATCTACTAAAATTGAAAATAACTGACTTTCAAACCATTAATTCATAATATCACATCCATTCAAGACAACTGCAATTTATTGTTTCATTGATATGAAAGAAAATATAGCACAATCTTAACATGAATTGTGGGTTTTAAACCACTGTTTCTTTTGCAACAGTTTGGGAATGGGCCGCCTGGGTCCCTTTGCATTGTGAACCATCATGTTTCTTTGACTAAAATTGGAAAGTTAAGTTTCTGGTGTGTGTTTTTTTTGCTTTCAAATTATTTAAAGCAATTGAGAATTTAAAGGCAGTCATGTAGGGAAAACATTTCTTTTTTGCAATGGGAAACATGGCATTGTTTTGGAAATAAATTTGAAAAAAACAAACAGTGCAAATGTTGATTGCCATTTTGAAAAACAGTCAGTGGAGCTAATATTTATCACTTATTAATACACTTAAATAAATAATACAAGGAAACCTGAGTTACATAAGTGGTCCCCAATATTATTTACTAAGCAAGGACTAAGGTGTCCCATGAAAACAATAAATAATTCATTCTTTAGTAATTTAACTTGGGGTTGGAAGGGAAGTCTTTAAAACTTGCATCTAGTTAGAAAGGTCTTAGATTGTATTCAGGTCGAGTTGTGAGAAAACAGGGCCTAATCCTGAGCGTAAAGTGTTGTTCCAGATTAGCCTGTGCAGTCTGCACAGGCTATTCAGGGACGACACTTTCCGCCTTAACTGGATTTTCGTGTAGAAGAGACTTCCTTTAAACGAAAAATACCATAATAGCGGAAAGTGTCGTCCCTGATCAGCCTGTGCAGGCTAATCTGTGATGAAACTTTAAGCACATGCATTAAGCCCTGTTTTCTCAGAATGCGTCTCATTTGATTTCCATAGGAACTACAAATGTGTCGGAATGTGCATCTGAGCAGTAAAGGTCTAAGGTAAGAAAGTGCTCACAGACCTGCCTCGAGCTTCACGTGTTCTGGGATGTCCTCCTCATAACCACACTTGTCTGGCACCTCCTCAAAGTCATCATCATCTGGCAAGAAACAGAGCAGACAAAATATGAGTCTCACTGCGGAAAAAATGGGCCTATATGAATGTTCATAGTTGGCAAAGGCAAATGAGGGGAAACACTTTCCATATTTATTGAATTTGTGGAAGGAAGTCTTTTTAATAAAAATCCATGTAAAGCAGAAAAGTGGTCTCTGATCAGCCTATGCAGACTGCAGTGGTCCCTGATCAGCCTATGCGGACTGAAGTGGTCCCTGATCAGCCTATGCGGACTGCAGTGGTCCCTGATCAGCCTACGCGGACTGCAGAGGCTTATCTGGGGGACAACACTTTACACACATACATTAAGCCAAGTTTTACCCTTTCCCCCATAAGAAGCAAAGTGAAAATGGCTTTTGCAACCAGCATAAAACCAGAACAGCCTGCGAGTAACTCACAGTCTGTTTAGGTTTTATGCTGTTTGCTGCTCATCAGTATCTAAGGGTTGAAAATAAAGTCTTTAAAGCTTTAATCTAGTAAAAAAGGTCTTTAATTAAATTAACTTTCTAAGGGACTACAAATGCATCAAAATACATATCAAAGTGGTAAAACGTTAACCAGAGCGAGCATGATATGCACTTTTTATCTAGCGCGCCACAGTTTTTATGAGTATTACCTATTGATTCATTATCAAAAGTATCTAATAATGAGATATAAGTCACTAAAACTGGCAGAAAACCCTGTACTTGGTGTTGGTGTGATGCAGCTAGGCACTACACAGAATTCACTAGGAATGCACTATAATTTATCTAACAGATCATTTTTCACCAACACAAACCAACTTTAAAGGGATCTTTTCACGTATTGGTAAATTGACAAAATTGAAAAAGTTCTTTCAGATTCGCAAATTTTCGTTTAAGTTATGATATTTGTGAGGAAACAGTAATACTGAACATTTACCATGGTCTAATATAGCCATTATATACATCTTTTGACGATTTAAAAACCTGAAAATTATAAAGCGTTGCAACGCGAAACGATTGAATAATTTGGAAAGTTCTGTTGTTGTTGTTTAATTTTGTAAAACTACAAAGATTGCTTATATAAAGTATAAAATACGTCGCCCATATATAGTTGGAAGGATGGCCAAGTGGTCTAATTGGTTTTTTTACTCCAGGTTTCTGGGGGTCACTGGTTCGAGCCCTGATGCGGGCTACTTTATTTTCCTTTTTTTAATTTTATTCTTTATATTTTACTGGAGCTTTTTAGATTCAATGTTTACATTTATCAATATAAAGATTTTAATGACAAACTTCAAAACATGCCAAAATCTGTGAAAAGGCCCCTGTAACGCCATGTATCTTTTTAAATGATCTTTCTTGTCCATGCTAATCCAATTTTTGTTAAAGGAATCAATACTGCAACAGAAAACTGTATGTATCACTTTTGTTCAAAACAATGACTGCTTATCAATTATTCAACGATGAATGTATGCTTGAACTGCAATGAATAGGTGAACCAGTCTAATGTGGTGTCAATAAGGGCAATTATATTTAATGCTACAAACGGATTTTATTATTTGAACATTTGATTATTCCTTCTGAAGCTTAATTGGCTGCAGTATCATAATACTTCCATAGATTCTTCTAATGTGGTGTCAATAAGGGCAATTATATTTAATGCTACAAACGGATTTTATTATTTGAACATTTGATTATTCCTTCTGAAGCTTAATTGGCTGCAGTATCATAATACTTCCATAGATACTTCTCATGTCTATAATACAAGCTCTAATAAGATTGAACACAGATTAACATTGTTCAGTACACTTTTAAAGTATTAATTATAAAGGCTGTTGATCTTACAAAGTAAAGATCATCCTTTGCTTAAAAAATATCATCTAGTTGCAAATGTTATATTAAGAAATAAAACCATGACAAGAAGCATGACAATAAGAAAATATTTTCAAAGCGGATTATTTCACACTTTTCCGTTCATTACCAAACTTAATTTAAAAGTGATAACACACAAACCTTCAGCTAACTGAGAACGGCTCAATTTAATCAAAATAATATGTGAACAAGGGACAAAATTGTCACAAAACCAGGTTTTCATTGTGAAAAAAAAATCTGATAAAGGGAGAAAACTCAAACTGAACTTTTGAAATGAACAAACAAAATTAACCCCCTTTGTAAGTTTGTTTTAAAAAAAAATCTATTTTTAGTCGTGGCGACCTTGACATTGGAGATATTGACGTGATTCTTTCGTGCGACACACCGTCCCATGATGGTGAACAAATGTGCCAAATGATTTTAAAATCTCACAATGAATGACATAGTTATGGCCAGGACAAGCTCATTTATGGCCATTTTTGACCTTTGAACTCAAAGTGTGACCTTGACCTTGGAGATATCGACGTAATTATTTCACGCGACACACCGTCCAATGATGGTGAACAAATGTGCCAAATGATTTTAAAATCTGACAATGAACGACATAGTTATGGCCCGGACAAGCTTGTTCCGCCCGCCCGCCAGCCAGCCAGCCCGCCCGCATTCGCCAATCTAATAACCAGTTTTTTCCTTCGGAAAACCTGGTTAATAAAAACACACAATGTTTAGTTGTAATTTTAGTAAGTTAAATTTAAGTTTTGATTTTGTAAAACATAGGGAGGGTACTTTGCTCCTACGCAGAATCTGGCTAGTTTTGTGATTCCTGATATAAAAAATAATTATACTAATAAAGGCATTTCACAACTATGTATTAATCAAGGTGTAATGTAGTACAGACCTACTCTAAAGCAAGTAGTAATTTTATTTACAAACTTTACAAGTCAACTTTTTTTTTACATATATTTGCCCAGATCGCAGTATGTTACATGAAATATATAAAAAAAACAAAACAAATAATAACAAGACTATTGCCAAGGAAAATATGTCCCCTACCGGCTCCAACATTGTCAGATTTTTTATTTTTTATTTGTTGCCATAGCAACCAGAATTCTTGCAGAGCAACAAAATGAAAAGACTTGCGTAATCTCCATATTGCCAACTGACCATGTTTCAAGTTTCATGAAAAAATATGAAGAACTTTTTAAGTTATCGCAGGATCCAGAAAAGTGTGACAGACAGACTCACAGACAAACTCACAGACGCACAGAGCGCAAACCATAAGTCCCCTCCGGTAGGGGACAATGCCATAGATTTACCAGTTTCACTGTCCTCCCTGTTCCTTCTCGAGGCCTTGATCTCCAGCTCTACACACTTCCTCACTGCAGTCTCCAGTCGGTCCCTCCAGGCAGTGAGCATCTGAATATTGGGGGCCTCACCTTTGTGGTCCATCAAGGTCTGAAGTAGGATAAGACACTTTCATGACAATGAACTGTAAAATTGAATTGTGTAGAAATACGCTAGACTTAGTGATTGAACCAAAGAGTTTATGTTATCTTTAAATTCACTTTTTAAACTCTTATCTTTACATTCACTTTTTTTGGTAAGTGACACTACCACCAGCACCAATAGCATGTTTTACCAGTATACCATGAAAAACACAAATAGCATGTTTTACCTGTATACAATTAAGAACACCAATAGCATGTTCTACCTGTATACCATTAAGAACACCAATAGCATGTTGTACCTGTATACCATGAAGAACACCAATAACATGTCCTACTTGTATACCATTAAGAACACCAATAGCATGTTCTACCTTTATACCATGAAGAACACCAATAGCATGTTCTACCTGTATACCATTAAGAACACCAATAGAGTGTTTTACCCGTATACCATGAAGAACACCAATAGCATATTCTACCAGTATACCATGAAGAACACCAATAGCATGTTCTACATGTATACCATTAAGAGCACCAATAGCATGTTTTACCTGTATACCATGAAGAACACCAATAGCATGTTTTATCTGTATACCATGAAGAACACCAATAGCATGTTTTAGCCGTATACCATTAAGAACACCAATAGCATGTTTTATCCGTATACCATTAAGAACACCAATAGCATGTTCTACCTGTATACCATTAAGAGCACCAATAGCATGTTCTACCTGTATACCATTAAGTACACCAATAGCATGTTTTACCTGTATACCATTAAGAACACCAATAGCATGTTGTACCTGTATACCATGAAGAACACCAATAGCATGTTTTATCCGTATACCATGAAGAACACCAATAGCATGTTTTATCCGTATACCATGAAGAACACCAATAGCATGTTTTATCCGTATACCATTAAGAACACCAATAGCATGTTTTATCCGTATACCATGAAGAACACCAATAACATGTTCTACCTGTATACCATTAAGAACACCAATAGCATGTTGTAGCTGTATACCATGAAGAACACCAATAGCATGTTCTACCTGTATACCATTAAGAACACCAATAGCATGTTGTACCTGTATACCATTAAGAACACTAATAGCATGTTCTACATGTATACCATGAAGAACACCAATAGCATGTTGTACCTGTATACCATTAAGAACACCAATAGCATGTTCTACCTGTATACCATGAAGAACACCAATAGCATGTTATACCTGTATACCATTAAGAACACCAATATCATGTTGTACCTGTATACCATTAAGAACACCAATAGCATGTTCTACCTGTATACCATGAAGAACACCAATAGCATGTTCTACCTGTATACCATTAAGAACACCAATACCATGTTGTACCTGTATACCATTAAGAACACCAATAGCATGTTCTACCTGTATACCATGAAGAACACCAATAGCATGTTCTACCTGTATACCATAAAGAACACCAATAGCATGTTCTACCTGTATACCATAAAGAACACCAATAGCATGTTCTACCTGTATACCATTAAGAACACCAATAGCATGTTGTACCTGTATACCATGAAGAACACCAATAGCATGTCCTACTTGTATACCATGAAGAACACCAATAGCATGTTCTACCTGTATACCATTAAGAACACCAATAGCATGTTCTACCTGTATACCATTAAGAACACCAATAGCATGTTCTACCTGTATACCATGAAGAACACCAATAGCATGTTCTACCTGTATACCATGAAGAACACCAATAGCATGTTCTACCTGTATACCATTAAGTACACCAATAGCATGTTTTACCTGTATACCATGAAGGACACCAATAGCATGTTCTACCTGTATACCATTAAGTACACCAATAGCATGTTTTACCTGTATACCATTAAGTACACCAATAGCATGTTTTACCTGTATACCATGAAGAACACCAATAGCATGTTCTACATGTATACCATTAAGAACACCAATAGCATGTTTTACCTGTATACCGTTAAGAACTTCAATAGCATGTTCTACCTGTATACCATTAAGAACACCAATAGCATGTTTTACCTGTATACCATGAAGAACACCAATAACATGTCCTACCTGTATACCATGAAGAACACCAATAGCATGTTCTACCTGTATACCATTAAGAACACCAATAGCATGTTCTACCTGTATACCATGAAGAACACCAATAGCATGTTTTATCCGTATACCATTAAGAACACCAATAGCATGTTCTACCTGTATACCATTAAGAACACCAATAGCATGTTGTACCTGTATACCATGAAAAACACCAATAGTATGTTGTACCTGTATACCATTAAGAACACCAATAGCATGTTCTACCTGTATACCATTAAGAACACCAATAGCATGTTTTACCTGTATACCATTAAGCACACCAACAGCATGTTCTACCTGTATACCATGAAGAACACCAATAGCATGTTCTACCTGTATACCATGAAGAACACCAATAGCATGTTCTACCTGTATACCATGAAGAACACCAATAGCATGTTCTACCTGTATACCATGAAGAACACCAATAGCATGTTCTACCTGTATACCATGAAGAACACCAATAGCATGTTCTACCTGTATACCATTAAGAGCACCAATAGCATGTTCTACCTGTATACCATGAAGAGCACCAATAGCATGTTCTACCTGTATACCATTAAGTACACCAATAGCATGTTTTACCTGTATACCATGAAGAACACCAATAGCATGTTCTACCTGTATACCATGAAGAACACCAATAGCATGTTGTACCTGTATACCATGAAGAACACCAATAGCATGTTGTACCTGTATACCATTAAGAACACCAATAGCATGTTCTACCTGTATACCATTAAGAACACCAATAGCATGTTTTACCTGTATACCATTAAGCACACCAATAGCATGTTCTACCTGTATACCATGAAGAACACCAATAGCATGTTCTACCTGTATACCATGAAGAACACCAATAGCATGTTCTACATATATACCATGAAGAACACCAATAGCATGTTCTACCTGTATACCATGAAGAACACCAATAGCATGTTCTACATGTATACCATGAAGAACACCAATAGCATGTTCTACCTGTATACCATTAAGAGCACCAATAGCATGTTCTACCTGTATACCATGAAGAGCACCAATAGCATGTTCTACCTGTATACCATTAAGTACACCAATAGCATGCTTTACCTGTATACCATGAAGAACACCAATAGCATGTTCTACCTGTATACCATGAAGAACACCAATAGCATGTTGTACCTGTATACCATTAAGAACACCAATAGCATGTTTTATCCGTATACCATGAAGAACACCAATAGCATGTTCTACCTGTATACCATGAAGAACACCAATAGCATGTTCTACCTGTATACCATTAAGAACACCAATAGCATGTTTTATCCGTATACCATGAAGAACACCAATAGCATGTTCTACCTGTATACCATTAAGAACACAAATAGCATGTTCTACCTGTATACCATGAAGAGCACCAATAGCATGTTCTACATGTATACCATTAAGAACACCAATAGCATGTTCTACCTGTATACCATTAAGAACACAAATAGCATGTTCTACCTGTATACCATGAAGAGCACCAATAGCATATTCTACCTGTATACCATTAAGAAAACTAATAGCATGTTCTATCTGTATACCATTAAGAACACCAATAGCATGTTTTACCTGTATACCATTAAGAGCACCAATAGCATGTTGTACCTGTATACCATTAAGAACACCAATAGCATGTTCTACCTGTATACCATGAAGAACACCAATAGCATGTTCTACCTGTATACAATTAAGAACACCAATAGCATGTTTTATCCGTATACCATGAAGAACACCAATAGCATGTTCTACCTGTATACCATGAAGAGCACCAATAGCATGTTCTACATGTATACCATTAAGAACACCAATAGCATGTTCTACCTGTATACCATTAAGAACACAAATAGCATGTTCTACCTGTATACCATGAAAAGCACCAATAGCATGTTTTACCTGTATACCATTAAGAACACAATAGCATGTTCTACCTGTATACCATTAAGAACACCAATAGCATGTTCTACCTGTATACCATGAAGAACACCAATAGCATGTTTTACCTGTATACCATTAAGAACACCAATAGCATGTTCTACCTGTATACCATGAAGAACACCAATAGCATGTTCTACCTGTATACCATTAAGTACACCAATAGCATGTTTTACCTGTATACCATTAAGAACACCAATAGCATGTTCTACCTGTATACCATTAAGAAAACTAATAGCATGTTCTTTCTGTATACCATTAAGAACACCAATAGCATGTTTTACCTGTATACCATTAAGAACACCAATAGCATGTTGTACCTGTATACCATTAAGAACACCAATAGCATGTTATACCTGTATACCATGAAGAACACCAATAGCATGTTGTACCTGTATACCATTAAGAACACCAATAGGATGTTCTACCTGTATTCCATGAAGAACACCAATAGCATGTTCTACCTGTATACCATGAAGAACACCAATAGCATGTTGTACCTGTATACCATTAAGAACACCAATAGCATGTTTTATCGGTATACCATGAAGAACACCAATAGCATGTTTTATCCGTAAACCATGAAGAACACCAATAGCATGTTGTACCTGTATACCATTAACAACACCAATAGCATGTTGTACCTGTATACCATTAAGAACACCAATAGCATGTTTTATCGGTATACCATGAAGAACACCAATAGCATGTTTTATCCATAAACCATGAAGAACACCAATAGCATGTTTTACCTGTATACCATTAAGATCACCAATAGCATGTTCTACCTGTATACCATGAAGAACACCAATAGCATGTTCTACCTGTATACCATGAAGAACACCAATAGCATGTTTTACCTGTATACCATGAAGAACACCAATAGCATGTTCTACCTGTATACCATGAAGAACACCAATAGCATGTTCTACCTGTATACCATTAAGAGCACCAATAGCATGTTTTACCTGTATACCATGAAGAACACCAATAACATGTCCTACTTGTATACCATTAAGAGCACCAATAGCATGTTCTACCTGTATACCATTAAGAGCACCAATAGCATGTTTTACCTGTATACCATGAAGAACACCAATACATGTAGCATGTTCTACCTGTATACCATTAAGAGCACCAATAACATGTCCTTCTTGTATACCATTAAGTACACCAATAGCATGTTTTACCTGTATACCATTAAGAACACCAATAGCATGTTGTACCTGTATACCATGAAGAACACCAATAGCATGTTTTATCCGTATACCATGAAGAACACCAATAGCATGTTTTATCCGTATACCATGAAGAACACCAATAGCATGTTTTATCCGTATACCATTAAGAACACCAATAGCATGTTTTATCCGTATACCATGAAGAACACCAATAACATGTTCTACCTGTATACCATTAAGAACACCAATAGCATGTTGTAGCTGTATACCATGAAGAACACCAATAGCATGTTCTACCTGTATACCATTAAGAACACCAATAGCATGTTGTACCTGTATACCATTAAGAACACTAATAGCATGTTCTACATGTATACCATGAAGAACACCAATAGCATGTTGTACCTGTATACCATTAAGAACACCAATAGCATGTTCTACCTGTATACCATGAAGAACACCAATAGCATGTTATACCTGTATACCATTAAGAACACCAATATCATGTTGTACCTGTATACCATTAAGAACACCAATAGCATGTTCTACCTGTATACCATGAAGAACACCAATAGCATGTTCTACCTGTATACCATTAAGAACACCAATACCATGTTGTACCTGTATACCATTAAGAACACCAATAGCATGTTCTACCTGTATACCATGAAGAACACCAATAGCATGTTCTACCTGTATACCATGAAGAACACCAATAGCATGTTATACCTGTATACCATAAAGAACACCAATAGCATGTTCTACCTGTATACCATTAAGAACACCAATAGCATGTTCTACCTGTATACCATTAAGAACACCAATAGCATGTTGTACCTGTATACCATGAAGAACACCAATAACATGTCCTACTTGTATACCATGAAGAACACCAATAGCATGTTCTACCTGTATACCATTAAGAACACCAATAGCATGTTGTACCTGTATACCATTAAGAACACCAATAGCATGTTCTACCTGTATACCATGAAGAACACCAATAGCATGTTCTACCTGTATACCATTAAGTACACCAATAGCATGTTTTACCTGTATACCATGAAGAACACCAATAGCATGTTCTACCTGTATACCATTAAGTACACCAATAGCATGTTTTACCTGTATACCATTAAGTACACCAATAGCATGTTTTACCTGTATTCCATGAAGAACACCAATAGCATGTTCTACATGTATACCATTAAGAACACCAATAGCATGTTTTACCTGTATACCGTTAAGAACTTCAATAGCATGTTCTACCTGTATACCATTAAGAACACCAATAGCATGTTTTACCTTTATACCATGAAGAACACCAATAACATGTCCTACCTGTATACCATGAAGAACACCAATAGCATGTTCTACCTGTATACCATTAAGAACACCAATAGCATGTTCTACCTGTATACCATGAAGAACACCAATAGCATGTTTTATCCGTATACCATTAAGAACACCAATAGCATGTTTTACCTGTATACCATTAAGAACACCAATAGCATGTTGTACCTGTATACCATGAAAAACACCAATAGTATGTTGAACCTGTATACCATTAAGAACACCAATAGCATGTTCTACCTGTATACCATTAAGAACACCAATAGCATGTTTTACCTGTATACCATTAAGCACACCAATAGCATGTTCTACCTGTATACCATGAAGAACACCAATAGCATGTTCTACCTGTATACCATGAAGAACACCAATAGCATGTTCTACCTGTATACCATGAAGAACACCAATAGCATGTTCTACCTGTATACCATGAAGAACACCAATAGCATGTTCTACCTGTATACCATGAAGAACACCAATAGCATGTTCTACCTGTATACCATTAAGAGCACCAATAGCATGTTCTACCTGTATACCATGAAGAGCACCAATAGCATGTTCTACCTGTATACCATTAAGTACACCAATAGCATGTTTTACCTGTATACCATGAAGAACACCAATAGCATGTTCTACCTGTATACCATGAAGAACACCAATAGCATGTTGTACCTGTATACCATGAAGAACACCAATAGCATGTTGTACCTGTATACCATTAAGAACACCAATAGCATGTTCTACCTGTATACCATTAAGAACACCAATAGCATGTTTTACCTGTATACCATTAAGCACACCAATAGCATGTTCTACCTGTATACCATGAAGAACACCAATAGCATGTTCTACCTGTATTCCATGAAGAACACCAATAGCATGTTCTACCTATATACCATGAAGAACACCAATAGCATGTTCTACCTGTATACCATGAAGAACACCAATAGCATGTTCTACCTGTATACCATGAAGAACACCAATAGCATGTTCTACCTGTATACCATTAAGAGCACCAATAGCATGTTCTACCTGTATACCATGAAGAGCACCAATAGCATGTTCTACCTGTATACCATTAAGTACACCAATAGCATGTTTTACCTGTATACCATGAAGAACACCAATAGCATGTTCTACCTGTATACCATGAAGAACACCAATAGCATGTTGTACCTGTATACCATTAAGAACACCAATAGCATGTTTTATCCGTATACCATGAAGAACACCAATAGCATGTTCTACCTGTATACCATGAAGAACACCAATAGCATGTTCTACCTGTATACCATTAAGAACACCAATAGCATGTTTTATCCGTATACCATGAAGAACACCAATAGCATGTTCTACCTGTATACCATTAAGAACACAAATAGCATGTTCTACCTGTATACCATGAAGAGCACCAATAGCATGTTCTACATGTATACCATTAAGAACACCAATAGCATGTTCTACCTGTATACCATTAAGAACACCAATAGCATGTTTTACCTGTATACCATGAAGAACACCAATAGCATGTTTTACCTGTATACCATTAAGAACACCAATAGCATGTTGTACCTGTATACCATTAAGAACACCAATAGCATGTTATACCTGTATACCATGAAGAACACCAATAGCATGTTGTACCTGTATACCATTAAGAACACCAATAGGATGTTCTACCTGTATTCCATGAAGAACACCAATAGCATGTTCTACCTGTATACCATGAAGAACACCAATAGCATGTTGTACCTGTATACCATTAAGAACACCAATAGCATGTTGTACCTGTATACCATTAAGAACACCAATAGCATGTTTTATCGGTATACCATGAAGAACACCAATAGCATGTTTTATCCGTAAACCATGAAGAACACCAATAGCATGTTTTACCTGTATACCATTAAGATCACCAATAGCATGTTCTACCTGTATACCATGAAGAACACCAATAGCATGTTCTACCTGTATACCATTAAGAACACCAATAGCATGTTTTATCCGTATACCATTAAGAGCACCAATAGCATGTTTTACCTGTATACCATGAAGAACACCAATAGCATGTTCTACCTGTATACCATGAAGAACACCAATAGCATGTTGTACCTGTATACCATGAAGAACACCAATAGCATGTTGTACCTGTATACCATTAAGAACACCAATAGCATGTTCTACCTGTATACCATTAAGAACACCAATAGCATGTTTTACCTGTATACCATTAAGCACACCAATAGCATGTTCTACCTGTATACCATGAAGAACACCAATAGCATGTTCTACCTGTATATCATGAAGAACACCAATAGCATGTTCTACCTATATACCATGAAGAACACCAATAGCATGTTCTACCTGTATACCATGAAGAACACCAATAGCATGTTCTACCTGTATACCATGAAGAACACCAATAGCATGTTCTACCTGTATACCATTAAGAGCACCAATAGCATGTTCTACCTGTATACCATGAAGAGCACCAATAGCATGTTCTACCTGTATACCATTAAGTACACCAATAGCATGTTTTACCTGTATACCATGAAGAACACCAATAGCATGTTCTACCTGTATACCATGAAGAACACCAATAGCATGTTGTACCTGTATACCATTAAGAACACCAATAGCATGTTTTATCCGTATACCATGAAGAACACCAATAGCATGTTCTACCTGTATACCATGAAGAACACCAATAGCATGTTCTACCTGTATACCATTAAGAACACCAATAGCATGTTTTATCCGTATACCATGAAGAACACCAATAGCATGTTCTACCTGTATACCATTAAGAACACAAATAGCATGTTCTACCTGTATACCATGAAGAGCACCAATAGCATGTTCTACATGTATACCATTAAGAACACCAATAGCATGTTCTACCTGTATACCATTTAGAACACCAATAGCATGTTTTACCTGTATACCATGAAGAACACCAATAGCATGTTTTACCTGTATACCATTAAGAACACCAATAGCATGTTGTACCTGTATACCATTAAGAACACCAATAGCATGTTATACCTGTATACCATGAAGAACACCAATAGCATGTTGTACCTGTATACCATTAAGAACACCAATAGGATGTTCTACCTGTATTCCATGAAGAACACCAATAGCATGTTCTACCTGTATACCATGAAGAACACCAATAGCATGTTGTACCTGTATACCATTAAGAACACCAATAGCATGTTGTACCTGTATACCATTAAGAACACCAATAGCATGTTTTATCGGTATACCATGAAGAACACCAATAGCATGTTTTATCCGTAAACCATGAAGAACACCAATAGCATGTTCTACCTGTATACCATGAAGAACACCAATAGCATGTTTTACCTGTATACCATGAAGAACACCAATAGCATGTTCTACCTGTATACCATGAAGAACACCAATAGCATGTTCTACCTGTATACCATTAAGAGCACCAATAGCATGTTTTACCTGTATACCATGAAGAACACCAATAACATGTCCTACTTGTATACCATTAAGAGCACCAATAGCATGTTCTACCTGTATACCATTAAGAGCACCAATAGCATGTTTTACCTGTATACCATGAAGAACACCAATACATGTAGCATGTTCTACCTGTATACCATTAAGAGCACCAATAACATGTCCTACTTGTATACCATTAAGAACACCAATAGCATGTTTTACCTTTATACCATGAAGAACACCAATAACATGTCCTACTTGTATACCATTGAGAACACCAATAGCATGTTCTACCTGTATACCATTAAGAGCACCAATAGCATGTTTTACCCGTACACCATTAAGAAACCAATAGAGTGTTTTACCCGTATACCATGAAGAACACCAATAACATTTTTACCCATATACCATTAAAGGTACCATCAACCACGATTTTGAAGAAAAGAAAAGTTGTAAAATACGGTATTTTTTTACAATTATTAGTTTATATTGATTAAAATAACACGACTGGTATATTACATTACTTGAAAAATGTTATTAAGTTTTCATATTTTCAGTATATTCGGTATTAAATTTTACTTGGTATGACTACCAGGTAACTACCAGTTAACTATAAATAACGCCAGTAGATTGATCATCATCGTCATGTGGTAAAGCCAGGAATGCAAATTGTGCATGCGTAGTGAATTGTATAAAATTTTTTATATAAAATGATCAATCTACTTGCATTATTTATAGTGTGTCTATGGTTATGTCACCTATTTTCGCGATGTACTTTCAATTTCACATCGCGAAATTTAATTACCGAATATACTGAAAATATGAACTTTTTTCAAGTAATGTAATATACCAGTTGTGATATTTCAATCAATATAAACTAATAATTATACAAAAATACGGTAATTTAGAACTTTTCTTTTTTCATCATTTGTGGTCGACGGTCCCTTAAAGAACATCAATAGCGTGTTTTACCCATTTGATATACCATGAAAAACACCAATAGCGTGTTTACCGATATACTATGCAGAATACCAATAGCATGTTTTACCAGTATACCATTAAGAACACCAAAAGCATTTTTACCAGTATACCATTAAGAACACCAATAGCATTTTTACCAGTATACCATTAAGAACACCAATAGCATGTTTTACCTTTATACCATGAAGAACACCAATAGCATGTTCTACCTGTATACCATGAAGAACACCAATAGCATGTTGTACCTGTATACCATGAAGAACACCAATAGCATGTTGTACCTGTATACCATTAAGAACACCAATAGCATGTTCTACCTGTATACCATTAAGAACACCAATAGGATGTTCTACCTGTATACCATGAAGAACACCAATAGCATGTTCTACCTGTATACCATGAAGAACACCAATAGCATGTTGTACCTGTATACCATTAAGAACACCAATAGCATGTTGTACCTGTATACCATTAAGAACACCAATAGCATGTTTTATCGGTATACCATGAAGAACACCAATAGCATGTTTTATCCATAAACCATGAAGAACACCAATAGCATGTTTTACCTGTATACCATTAAGATCACCAATAGCATGTTCTACCTGTATACCATGAAGAACACCAATAGCATGTTCTACCTGTATACCATTAAGAACACCAATAGCATGTTTTATCCGTATACCATTAAGAGCACCAATAGCATGTTTTACCTGTATACCATGAAGAACACCAATAGCATGTTCTACCTGTATACCATTAAGAACACCAATAGCATGTTCTACCTGTATACCATGAAGAGCACCAATAGCATGTTCTACCTGTATACCATTAAGAACACCAATAGCATGTTGTATCTGTATACCATGAAGAACACCAATAGCATGTTCTACCTGTATACCATGAAGAACACCAATAGCATGTTCTACCTGTATACCATGAAGAACACCAATAGCATGTTTTACCTGTATACCATGAAGAACACCAATAGCATGTTCTACCTGTATACCATGAAGAACACCAATAGCATGTTCTACCTGTATACCATTAAGAGCACCAATAGCATGTTTTACCTGTATACCATGAAGAACACCAATAACATGTCCTACTTGTATACCATTAAGAGCACCAATAGCATGTTCTACCTGTATACCATTAAGAGCACCAATAGCATGTTTTACCTGTATACCATGAAGAACACCAATACATGTAGCATGTTCTACCTGTATACCATTAAGAGCACCAATAACATGTCCTACTTGTATACCATTAAGAACACCAATAGCATGTTTTACCTGTATACCATGAAGAACACCAATAACATGTCCTACTTGTATACCATTGAGAACACCAATAGCATGTTCTACCTGTATACCATTAAGAGCACCAATAGCATGTTTTACCCGTACACCATTAAGAAACCAATAGAGTGTTTTACCCGTATACCATGAAGAACACCAATAACATTTTTACCCATATACCATTAAAGGTACCATCAACCACGATTTTGAAGAAAAGTTGTAAAATACGGTATTTTTTTACAATTATTAGTTTATATTGATTAAAATAACACGACTGGTATATTACATTACTTGAAAAATGTTATTAAGTTTTCATATTTTCAGTATATTCGGTATTAAATTTTACTTGGTATGACTACCAGGTAACTACCAGTTAACTATAAATAACGCCAGTAGATTGATCATCATCGTCATGTGGTAAAGCCAGGAATGCAAATTGTGCATGCGTAGTGAATTGTATAATTTTTTTTATATAAAATGATCAATCTACTTGCATTATTTATAGTGTGTCTATGGTTATGTCACCTATTTTCGCGATGTACTTTCAATTTCACATCGCGAAATTTAATTACCGAATATACTGAAAATATGAACTTTTTTCAAGTAATGTAATATACCAGTTGTGATATTTCAATCAATATAAACTAATAATTATACAAAAATACGGTAATTTAGAACTTTTCTTTTTTCATCATTTGTGGTCGACGGTCCCTTAAAGAACATCAATAGCGTGTTTTACCCATTTGATATACCATGAAAAACACCAATAGCGTGTTTACCGATATACTATGCAGAATACCAATAGCATGTTTTACCAGTATACCATTAAGAACACCAAAAGCATTTTTACCAGTATACCATTAAGAACACCAATAGCATTTTTACCAGTATACCATTAAGAACACCAATAGCATGTTTTACCCGTATACCATTAAGAACACTAATAGCATGTTTTACCCGTATACCATTAAGAACACCAATAGCATGTTTTACCCGTATACCATTAAGAACACCAATAGCATGTTTTACCCGTATACCATTAAGAACACCAATAGCATGTTTTACCAGTATACCATTAAGAACACCAGTAGCATTTTTACCAGTATACCATCAAAGGGGCCTTCTCACATTTAGGCAAATAGACAAAATTGAAAAAAGTTGTTTCAGATTTGCAAATTTTCATTTTAGTTATGATATTTGTGAGGAAACAGTAAAACTGAACATTTACCATGCTCTAATATATCCATTTTATGCATCTTTTGACGATTTAAAAACCTGAAAATTATAAAGCTTTGCAACGCGAAACGATTGAATAATTTGGAGAGTTCTGTTGTTGTCGTTTAATTTTGTGAAACTACGAAGATTGCATATATAAAGTATAAAATACGTCCGTCATACATGCTTGGCAGGATGGCCGAGCGGTCCAATTGGTTTTTTACTCCAGGACTCCAGGGGTCACTGGTTTGAGCCCTGCTGAGGTTTACTTTTTTTTTTCTTGATTTTTTACTGGCAAACTTCAAAATATGCCAAAATATGTGAAAAGGCCCCTTTAAGAACACCAATAGCATGTTTTACCCATATACAATGGGAGACAGTCAAAAACTGAAGACATGGCCTTACATTACTTTGTATCATGTTTAAGCTATATTTTTTCACTTAGATAATGAACACATACCTGTAGCCATGTTTTCACTCTTGGCAGGTACTTGTTCTTGATCAGGCGATACTGGCCCTGTATTCCCTCTATAATAGCAGCATTATCTTCTGTCTCTTGCACTGTTGTGTTCTCGGGACCTCCTATGGATATTGTGAGTGCAAACTGGCGAGAGAACACACCGTGTTGCTGACCAAGACTTGAGTCTTCTACACCTCCTTCAGAGTCATTCTCACTGTCTGAGCCAAGAGGATAATCAGGTTCAATATATTTAGCACTAGTAGAAATGGGACTAGAATCATGAGATGTAGCCGTTTGGGATTGGCTGTCACTTTCCAGCCGTTTGATCATACCGTTTGTACAGTAACTGTCAGTCCCACTGACACTATCTACCACAGAATTATTTATCTCACTGATATCCTCTGAATGCTCAGCTTTCTTGTTGATACAAGCTGAAGATCCTGATAAGTTTTGAGATGATATGTCCACTGATGATGTCATAGTCTCTGTTGATGTCACTTCCTGTTTTGATTGTGTCACCTCATGCACATCAACAGGTATGAAGAACTCATCTGGCTTTGGTAACAGAAGCTCTAAACCATTTTCAACCTGAGTCACACATATCTCAATTTCAGCTTCACTTTCTGTAATAGAACAAAGAATTATAACACATTCAGCTTAAATATGTAATGTAAAATTGTAAGCGTTTTTAAAAATAAATCAGGTAATTAATTTTTCCTTCCTGCGCTAAACAAATGATACCATTGTTATCAAAATGGAAATTTTGTCAATGGCATATTAATACAAATACATTATATTGTTTGTACTGGTACGCAACCACATTCACAAATTAAATAGATGACATCAGTAACAGAAAATGGCTTATCTCAGGAAATAGCTTACCGGTACAACAGTTTAAGTTTAATCACATTTTACTTATACTTATAGATAACAAAACATTTGCATTAAATCACTCATTCAAGGAAAAAACAAAGAGCTTCTTTTTATTGCTTGTCTGACGTTAGAGTCACTATGATGGGCTCTAGACAAGTTTTAACTTGTAATACATTGCAGACTGAAACAAACTGTCTTATCTTATCCCTTTAACCACTTAAATACGTATTTTCATGCATTTGTAGTCCCTTAGAAAGTAATAATAATTTAAGACCTTTCTTACTTGATTCAAGTATTTAAGGCTTCATCTCCAAACCTTAGATACTGATGAGCAGCAAACTTGCAGGCTGTTATGGTTTTTATGCTGTTTGCACATAGCCATTTTTACTTTGCTTCTAAGTGGGAAAGGGTTAATAAATAGAATGCTTCAACTAAAACTATACTTAAAAAGCTCAGTAAAACTTCTGATGCACCAGCAGGGCAGAAATCTTACTACAGAATTATGTCCTTTATTTATGGCCACTTGCTACAATTTGAAAATGCTGCTTTCAACACTTACGCCGTGCTGTTGGCCAAATTGAAATCTATCGTCAATCAATAATGGGAAATTCATCAAAAAGAAATTGTTAATACAGGATGATTTACTTGCATTTGTAACAGGGTAACCAACTGTGCTTTGATTTTCCCTATAAGTCTATAGTGGTTATTTTCCTTGGATTTCCTGTCAGGTAGGTAGTGGTGACAAATTTGTTTGAGTCACCATCAACCGTAACAAGAATTACAAAACTTAGCTTGTTAATCTGGTTTTAACAACCTTATAATTGCTTCTGCCTAAATTACATGATGATGATATGAATGTAAAATTATATGATAATATGTCTCCTGAGCTATTTTATGTAATATTATGAAATGTAATTTATAGTTGTTTTGGTTTTATTTCATCAGGCCTCAGAAAGTTACTCTTCTGGTTTTTTGGTCAGTACACAAGTATCAAGTAGCTCAACAGTAATTAAATTGAATTGACTTCTCTTTTGAAACTGGTTGAAACTTTAATGTGTCATTAACAAATCTGGGCCATGTGCGAGTTTTTGAGCTCATAGATTACAGTTTAAACGCCAAATGCTTTGCACTGACCTACCAAGAGGCTGGCCATAGTATTGTGGACTTGTGTATGTTTTTGTGTACATGTGTGTCTTGTCTACTACATTTACTCTGTGATTTTGTTTGTTTTTTGTGTACATGTGTGTCTTGTCTTCTACATTTACTCTGTGATTTTGTATGTTTTTGTGTACATGTGTGTCTTGTCTACTATATTTACTTTGTGATTTTGTTTGTTTTTTGTGTACATGTGTGTTTTGTCTACTACATTTACTCGGTGATTTTGTATGTTTTTTGTGTACATGTGTGTCTTGTCTACTATATTTTCTTTGTAATTTTGTATGTTTTTGTGTACATGTGTGTCTTGTCTACTACATTTTCTCTGTGATTTTGTATGTTTTTTGTGTACATGTGTGTCTTGTCTACTACATTTACCTTGTGCCTCATTGTTTGGCCATTGGTTTCTTGTCATTAATAAAGTACAGGATGGTATAATAAGTTTTCTCTCCTGCTCATGCAATGGTGTATCTTCTGTACTATATTTGTTTGCGCCTCCTTTCCTTTCACCTTTCCATTAATCAAGGACCATACGCTATCATAAGTTTTCTCCCCTGCTGATGCAGGTAAACCTTCACTTTGTGTTCATTTATAAACCATGGAACCCCCATGACAATTCTTTTGGAAGTTCTGAAACATCAACAGCTTGGCAATCCTGTGATCAACGTTTGGGATAAATATGCTCTTTGGAAACTGGATTTAACCCTTTGCATGCTGGGAAATTTGTCGTCTGCTAAGATGTCGTCTGCTGAATTTCTAAAATTAGCATTTTCTTCGATTTTTTTCAAAGAATACTATCAGAATAGCAAACAGTTTGGATCCTGATGAGACGCCATGTTCTGTGGCGTCTCATCAGGATCCAAACTGTTTGCAAAGGCCTTCAAAATCCGGTTCCAGCGCTTAAAGGGTTAAACACTCTTGGCCTTACCTGGATTTTGTTATGAAAAAAACTCCAATAAAGCAGACTCCCAAAATTGTGTTAATGCAAGCCCAATGCTACATGTAACAAATCCCACCACATACCCAGCCACTGTTTGGCAGCATTCTGGAGTTTTTCACATCTTATGGCCTCCATTTTCCTGTCTGTATCAGCCTGTAGTTCGCGTTCTTGCTGTACAGTGGCTGATATACCATCAAAATCAACCTGCAGGACAAACGCTTTGTTTGATTAAAAAAAAAATCATTCTTTAGCAACTTTTATCCATCTCAAAATGCTTTTTTTTAAATTCTGTATGACAGCCTTGATAAGGAATGTCCTCACAAAATCAAAACGCTCACAAATTTGACATTTTGAGGAGTAAAATGAATACTGCATGTTTCAAGTTTTTAGCAACCAACAAGTTTGCAATTTATTTAGTTTTTATTTAAAGTGTAAATCAGTGCACACTAATTAAAAGATGTATTAAATTATTTTAGATGAACTAGTTCTTAACATTAATAATCCATTACCAATAAATATTAAATATGATACTAGTAATGTAACAGAATCACTTAAAAAAATACTGTTAGGCGCATCAATAACAGTAATTAATGATAAATCGCTTATATATGCAATAAACACATACTGATACCAATACTTGTACAGATTGGTGGTATTTTGCATTTTATTTATTTTTTATACACTTTTATATTGTTTCTGTTTATTTATTATTGTTTTTATCTACACAAATATTGAAATGACATCAAATTCTTTGCAAACCTATTTCTAAATAAATTTTAGTTTATCATTTGTGCTAATAAATCACTGTTGCAGTATTCAGTGTTTCTCAATTTCAAACAGATACTCAACATTAATTCATACACATCAAGCACAGCATGGTAATGACCAAGTTTTGCTCCTAAATTTTATCACAGGTATGTATTAGAAAAACCTTATATCAATCGATGATAAGCATCCTGGGCAATATTGAGCTTTTCTCAAATTTAATCATGTTATTGACTTGTTAAAGATTACCATCTAATTTGATCTAGTAGCAGCACATTAAAACAATAGCTTTGAATAATGACACTTAATCATTAAAATCCAAACTGCAGTAAAACAGCTCATTTTTAATCCTGTTTAAGTATCTGCATTTGAATCTTAACTCTTTCAGTGCTGGAATCAAATTTTGAAGGTCTTTGCAAACAGTTTGAATCCAGATGAGACGCCACAGAACATGGCGTCTCATCAGGATCCAAACTGTTTGCAATTCTGATAGTATTCTTTGGAAAAAAAAATGAAGAAAATGCTTATTTTAGAAATTCAGCAGACAACATTTTAGCAGACGACAATTTCCCAGCATGCAAAGGGTTAAATTTATGCACCCATGGCATGTCCCAAAAAATTCATATACACCTATGCTTTATCAGGTGAGCTGCACAAACTTAGCTCCTTATACAACATTTATATCGTATAATACATATAAAACATAAACATTGCTGTAGGAATGTTTATAAATACACAGTATCTTTAGAAAACTACACAATAAAAGGGATTAAGCTACAGCGGAATATAATTGGGGCCAAATTTCCATTTAATGCCCCATCAGTTTAAAATTTGTGCCCAAACCCCTTTTTGTTTTTATACCCAACCTTTTAATTCCCTTTTTCATTATTAATATACCTTTTTAAATACCAACACACAGTGACAGAACATAATAAACATACAATTATCTTAAAAAAACAATATATAAATGTACCACATGGAATATAAGCTGATTGGATGAGTGAATATAAGTTTATTAAGAGCAAACAGCATAACAATGTCACTTAAAATGAACACACTTTGCTTTCCAACCAATTCTTACAATGGATGTCAACCTTTGACCCCACGCCCACCTGTTGCATTTTTCAGTGCAGCAAAATTTTTCAAATAACTAAAGCAAACAAAAAATGAACCTTTTTGCATGTTTTCATAAAATCATATCCAAGGGCAAGCTTCTTGTATGCCGGCCCATACTTCTCGAACCATAGGTAGAAGTTCCTGAGAACATTTTCTTTCATCACCTTGGCAACCTGTTTTGGTGGAGGAAGAGGCAGAGATTTGTCTAGCCCTGAAATCAATATATGAAAGGATCATCACTGAATTAATTTGCATTAAACCAAACTAAAAACATTTTCTTTTTAATAAATGACACTATCCTTCCATGCTGCATGTGATATACAATTTGTGAGGTGAAAAAGTAACATAACCTTGGCAATTTTTCACATATGATGACATAGGAAATGCGAAATTTCTTATAAACAGGAACACTGCATGCAGGAAGTTTGAATGGTGTCTGTTACACGTTCTCAATATGGTGAACAATTATGGAACATTATTTTAAAGTTGCATAATGAACGATGAAGTATGGAGTGTGGAATTGTTTTATGGTCAATTCAAATTTGACATTTGACCTCTGGCATCATGAAAGACAAAGTTACAGTTTAATGGGAAAATTTCAAAATTGACCTTTAAGTGTGTGCTTTAACTTTGATGTTTTGGGACTGGTGTTACAGACGAAAAATTATTTTCCCAATGGTGTCCTTTGTTGAAATTTATTTTAAAATCTGGTCATTCAACTTTCTTAGAGATATTAGTTTTATAAACATTGTCATCAGATTTCATTATGCTCATATATAAACTTTTTTATATAAATGCCTGACAAAATTGTGCTGGGAACTGAATGCCTGCCTGTGTGATGAAAGTGTTCTCATATATCCTATTTTTTTAAAGGGTGTATAAAAAGGTCTATATTAACAAGTACCTGTGGATAATTCGAAGTAAGTGTGAATATTTTCCAGCAACAACTCTCTGAAGACGTGGGAACGGCTAAACAGCTCATCAATCATCTGACAGACGGACAGACGAACCTCAGAATGCTTTATATGCAGTTGCTTCATCATGATGTCGAATGCATATTTCACATAGCCATCAGAATTCCTGAAATGAATAAATGTGCTTATCTTGCATATATAACAGGCAAGTAATATAACATTTTGCATGTTTTTGTTACATGTAGCTGCATGCACATGCCAAAAGTCTTTAACTGACAAATTTGTATGACATTACTTAGTTGAAAAGTAGTTGCCAATATGAAATGACATCCATCATAAATGCATGTAACAACACAACTGACGATTTATGGAAATGTTTTTTTAAAAAATCATCAAGAAATTTCATTAAGTTGTTCAATAAAAGATGGTATGAAATTATTTATGGAATGAAAGATTATGATATTGATATCTGACACAAGCAAAAAACGCTTGGAGTGATCAATAATTAGCTCATGATTTTTGTAAACATAAGGTCTAGGCAGTATAAAGGTTTCATATTGAACAGACACAGCAACACAAAACTAATTGACTTCTTTGGCTACCTGCAAAGTTTCTTGAACTTTTTCATGACCTCTTGATTAAGTGCTGGCTTTCCAGATGTTGTCAGGATCTGCACAAGTCCAGAAATCTGTTTGCAGAGAGTTTCATCTAGCTCCTCTGCCATGATAATGCCGTCCTTACTAACTTTTTACCTACAAAAATTATGGTATTACAAGTTGATATATTTAGTCAATAACAAAATATAGCTCAGTGCACACATTTTAAATAATGTGCAGTACAGTTATTTATTGAAATAGTTTGTGTTCAAAATAAATGTGAATGCTGAAAGTCCTGTCTGTAAACACAATGAAAAGTATATTATGGTAATATTCAGTGTTTTTTTATGGCAATTTCGGGGCCGATATTCGGCCCCATTCCCCTCAAAAAAGAGTATATATTTTTCCCCTATTTTGTAAAAAAAATCCCCTCCAGAAGTAAAAAAAAAAAAAAAAATTTTTTTTTTTTTTTTTTTTAGAAAGAACTGTTTCATAATCATGACAAATGTATCTCAAATTTATTTCATAAATAACTAACAAAGTATATAACTATATTTTATATGATTTTTAATTATTATATAGTGTTATATTAAATTAGATTAGTTTTTTCCAAATCAGTGGACTTTTTACATGAATTGCATTTTTCTCCCAAAATGGCCAGGAAAAGGCCTGATGTATCTATATTGTGTCAATATTTGTTGATAAAAACATTCCAATTTGGTCCATTTTATTGATAAAAATTGCTCAAATTTGCCATTTAATAAAAAAACAAACTAAATTCAACTCAAAATGGCTAAGAAAACTGAGACTGTGCATGAAGGCTGAACTGTCTGAAACTAATGTTGAAAAAATCATTGATATATATTTCAGAAAAAGGACAGAGACATTCTGCTGTGAATATAATATCCATACAATCATGTGTATTCATATAATAAATATCATAACATATAAAATAGTGAATTTTTAATTTTCCCCTTTTCCTAAAAAACGACGCATTTTTTCCCCTTTGGACGGGCCCCGCCGCCATTCCCCTATAAGTGAAAAAAAACACTGATATTATGGTAATACTAGCATTCACATTTCATAGCAAAATAAAAGACCTCCACAGATTATTTTCTCAGAGGTAACTTTTTGCATATTTAGCATTATGAAATAAGTTGGCTACAATTGGGTATAGTATCTTTACAGCAATTTTTTTTTTAATTATATCTTCTGTTAGGTTACCACTTAGTATTATTTTGGTTTCTTATTTCTTATTTGTACATACATTTTCTTTATTACATATGAGAGCATATATTTGAAACATGATTATTTTACCTACAAACCAACATAAATGTTTATAATTCAACATCAATTTTTCCAATGGTTTAAATCCACATTTGCAACAAGATTTTATATCGGATTAAAAATGCTCTGAATATACAATATTCAGAAGTTAAATTCGATTTGTTTTGAGCATTTAATTTTCACTCATTTTAAGTATCAGACATCATGATTGATGTGGTCCAAATTTGAGTGGGGACTTTTGCAATTCAAAAAGATGGAATGAACTCTCTGGGTGATGTACTCGTGTACTCATGGAAGCTCAAAGCAATCAAGTAGAACTAGAGTGACACCAATTTCAGACATAATACTGTAAACCACGTGTTCAACTACTATGTTAATGTTGTGCGATTGTTTGGAAACATTTATCACTAAACAACCCTAAGCACAATCAGCTCGCGTCAGGAAGGTGAATGTAGTATCCGAAGTAAAATTATCCGATATGTACGCCAACTTCATTACTTGTGATGTGCACGTACGTTCCTACATTGTCACGACTTTTATCGTGTTTGAGATAAGCAATAATTCGGATTGTATGAAATTTAAGTAAAACATATTGATATTTTATTTGTGTACCTCTTTTAAGCAATATTTCACAAGCGATTGATAAATCTTTTATTTACACGGTGAAGACACAAATAGTTTTAGTTGTTGGAGTCGGTATGTGCCCGATAAATATTCGATTATTTACTTTTTCGATGTTACAGTTACTGTAATGTTGCTTCTTTTTCAAAGCACACAATCATACATACGTTGATTAAACGTTAGTTAATTTAAAATGTGTTTTATCAGAAAATATTAAATAGCCTTTTAGCTTATATTAACTGGTTTAACCAGATTGGTTACAGCTAACCAAAACGACCATGTATTCTTCTAGTTGGAATCAAGAGACTAAACTAAAATTAAATGACAAGGTTTCTGCCAGTGTAAACGATATGGGCTCACTTTTAAGGCATGTTGTAAGATCTTCCAAATCGCCAGAGGTAAGTTACCGAACAACTTTGAGACATGAATCGTATACATGAAATGTTTGTATCTTGAAATTTTTATTGTAGGTTACACACAATCAAATTCAAGTGAAATATATATATTTTGTTACGTTTTTCGGTCGAATAATAAGACGAAAACAGCTCTAAAAAGTTTTCCTTTTTAATGAAATTGGTTTTAATGTGATAATAGGTGCTACCTAATTTATGGGGAAAAGCTTAGATATTTTATTTCCATGTTTTGTAATATATATATGGAAATTATTGTGTACAAAACATCACAAGACTTTCAATAAAAAAGCTATAAACACTTGATGGTAGAAGAAAAGACAATCCTAAAAACATGCATTAACAAACATGTCCGACTGCCAAACCTATCAGCTTACGGTCTGTGCTTATGGCAAATTCAGAAGCTGATCAGAACTAAACATGAAGGGTAAACAAGAAATCTTATTTTAAGAGGTGTATATCAATATGGGAAATCATCCATGTAAATTATTTTATCACTAGTCATAAGCCATATCATGTATTTAAGTTTCTTGTAAATTGAAGATTTTGCCAAATGTTAAGTAGGTCATTACGCCAGTGTCTATTTCAAGACCCTGCAATTGCGCGAAAAAAGCTGTCTTTCCAAAGATCGCACATATTTTCAGCATTTAAGCAAGAACATTTGCGCCCTCGGTATCCAGGAGTATCTTTAAAGATCAAAGTGATGTTGCTGAATATTTAGAGAGCAGATTTACAATCATCTGTCAGTAACATGTATCTATTTACCCAACTAAAGCAGTGTTTTTTTCACTGTTTTGGAAATGGGTCAGGGTCCCTTTGGATTGGGAAAAATTGCAGTGTTTTGACCAAAATTTGGTTATAAGTGTTGTTGCTGTTTTGCAAAAAAATGCTTCAAAAATGCGAATTAAAGTGTTTTAAATATTGAATTAAATAAAGTGTAACTTGCAGGGAATAATCTACATGTGCGTCCCGCGTCTATGACTCACAAATATCGAAATAGACGCATCGTTTTGAAATATGTGCGTTCACTCGGACGCATTGCTGAACTGTATCCGTTAACGCATACGCGAATCACGATAAGTACGAACCATCTTGTGTACGAGTCAAAAGTGTAGCAAATAACGCTGAGTTTAACGGAATGAGGCTTGAAGACTCCAACAAGTCTTTTGATTGGCTCTAGTCGAGCCGCTGCTGTATAATACGAACCAATTAGAATCAACCTTTTAAATAGAATGTGTTATGATATTTTCTAGAGTCCCCGGATGAAAACCTGCTTTAACTTTGTGTAACTTAGTCATAAATAATACAGAAAAAAATAAAATGCCTCTGAAATAAGGTGTTGAAGCTAAATCCAAAACAAACAAATCTAAACTTTAATAATGGTAGGTCAACGGCTCGCAATTCGGACGTAAACAATAATATTATCAAGCTCGCAATTCGGATGTTAACAATAATATTATCATCGATTTGAATCAAATTGAAATGTTGTAACAAGTTACATTCATGTAACAGATAATGTTATAGCCTATGTGAAGGCAAACAAGATAGTGATAACCCTAAATTAGTTTTTTTGGTTTCAACAAGTTTTTGAGATTATTAAAAGTTTAATGCAAGTATAGTTATTAAGCTAGTTTGATTTAGACATATTTTCTTCTACTTGGTATCTTTCGATATTTGGGAATTGGGACCCATTCTTTTTCAAGGTGGACTCATTAGTTTTGGCCTGGGACTCATTGGTCTAAAATCTGGGAGTTCAGGGACCCATAGATAGTAAACTTTAGATTATTCCCTGACTTGTTAAGCTGGATGGGAGATTAAATAAATGTTGATCTAAAAAAAAAAAAAAATTTACCAGAATGTTGCCCTGTTGCGCTTATCTAGGGACACTCTGATAATGGGGTTTTACAACCAGATTAATATAATGATAAAGCCTTGGTGATATTCTAGGTATACGGGTTTTAGCCAATGGTTTCACTCAACAGCTTAAAGTGAAACATATATATATAAAAGTATTTTATATTATACGACTTAGTATTTCACAAGAAGGTGATACATTTGTATTATTCGTTGAAAAAATTTGACATTAAAATCATTATACAGCACATTCATGTACGATCGTCAATTCAGTACTTTGTATACTGTCTCTAAATTTTCAAACACCTGCATTTTTTGTCTCTTCATTCTTTAAAATATATCTTGTATCTAAATTCTAAATTTTTGGACATGAAAAGCATTAATTGTTTTTAAGTGTAAGAAAATTAAGAGTAATTACGGTTGTCATGTTTTAGATATGTGTCTGAATTGTTTTAGATGCTGGGCCAAGCAGCCAGGAATTTTTGTTCTCAAGAACACTACATACAGAACTCCTCTGAGGTTAGTTACATTGTGTGTCAATTTGTCAAACAGCATGCTCATAGTGCAAGTTACATTTTAAAAAGACGATTTAAAAAAAAGAGCATTTAGATTGTTAGATTTGTGTAGCTATATGATCGCAAGTTCTCAAGGTGAGCTATTGTAATCATCCAAAGTCTGGCATGAGGCATCCTGTGAACTGGCGTGTGTGAATGTGATGTGCATCTAGTCTGGCATGAGGCATCCTGTGAACTGGCGTGTGTGAATGTGATGTGCATCTAGTCTGGCATGAGGCATCGTGTGAACTGGCGTGTGTGAATGTGATGTGCATCTAGTCTGGCATCAGGCATTGTGTGAACTGGCGTGTGTGAATGTGATGTGCATCTAGTCTGGCATCAGGCATTGTGTGAACTGGCGTGTGTGAATGTGATGTGCATCTAAATTTTTAGCTTGTTACAATTCTAGAGGCCAGCTTTTTAATCCAATCTTAGTGAAGCTGTGTTTGAATGTTTATTTGAACCAAATCTAGGACGTTGATTCAAATCTGGTGTATTGCATACGCAAAAACAAGGTCACCAGGTCAAATATTAGAAAAAGCTTTTCTCTCTGATCAAACTTGATCAGAATGTACACAAGATAGAATTTGTTTTTTGTGCCCCCAGAAGCTAGGTCATCAGGCCAATTTTTTTTTAAATCTTACCACTGTCACGTAGCAACATTTTTTGTCTTCACCTTGATAAATCAAAGCGCTGAAGGTACTGAATTTGTTCGCTGTTGTATAATCTTAGACGCAACTCAGTTTTCAAAATTATGTTATAGCTTTTTATATCGCAAGTTTGAAATGATCACAACCCATTCAAATTTATAAAGAGTGTGTCTTAAAACACAGGTCGAGATGTTTTTTGCTTTTTTTTCAAATCATTGATACAGCTAATCAGTGTGCACAGGCTAATCTTATTTGACATGCATTAAAGGGATCTTTTCACGCTTTGGTAAATTGACAAAATTGAAAAAAGTTGTTTCAGATTCGCAAATTTTTGTTTTAGTTATGATATTTGTGAGGAAACAGTAATACTGAACATTTACCATGGTTTAATATAGCCATTATATGCATCTTTTGACGATTTTAAAACCTAAAAATTATAAAGCGTTGCAACGCGAAACGATTGAATAATTTGGAGAGTTCTGTTTTTGTCGTTAAATTTTGTGAAACTACGAAGATTGCTTATATAAGGTATAAAATACGTCAAGTATGTGTACTCGGCGGAATAGCTCAGTAGGCTAAGGCGTTTTTACTTCAGGACTCTGGCAGGACTCCAGGGGTCACTGGTTCGAAACCTGGACCGGGCAATGTTCTTTTCCTTTTTTAAATTTTATTCTTGATTTTTTACTGGAGCTGTTACGATCCAATGCTTACATTTATCGATATAAAGCATTTAATGAATAAGTTAAAAAATGCCAAAATCTGTGAAAAGGCCCCTTTAAGCCCCGTTTTCCCTGAAAGCAGCCTATATGTACAGATTTCAAAGATAAACACTAGACTGGCCAACGTTGTCTTACTACTAGTTGTTAAATACACTCTATGTACTGTACCAGTGAGAACAGGTAGATGCGGTGATTAAAGCAGACGCTTTTAGCATTATTGCCTGCTAAAGTTTACTGGAGTTATCCACACAGGCAGTCACGGGTTACGGTTCCTGCCGTAGCTAAACCCATACTGATCCATACTGATTTGCACAATTGCGTCTGCATTATTTGTGAGCTTGGCTCACACAAAAAAACTTGGTCAGAATATTAATTGTGACAATATCTAGGCTAATTGTGAATTTGGGTCAGGTGCATAAAAAAGCTAAAGCTAAATGTGTTAGAATGTTTATCTTTATAATGCAGTCCTTTTAAAGGCCATGTTTGGCTTTTTGTCAAGTAGGGTTAACATTTCCAGTTCAAGTCTTTAACATTTTGTGTATTTGATCTTGGGAGAGTACTTTGTTCAAATCTATTTATTTTAACTGGATTACGTACCGGTATTGGCTTATTGAAACTCTCGAGTTCGTTTCCTGGGGCTACAACCAGTACTTGGTGGTTTTGGGGAGATGGAAGGAATGCTCCCAGTGGGGTTCGAACCCGTGACCTCCGAGGCGGACACCATATCCACTACTCCACGGCGACCTCGTTCATGGCCCTCTTTTTATAATGAGAATGATGTTTTGTTGTTGTTATTATTTTGCAGACTCTTATGAAGATGGGTTTGATAAAAGCACAGTTTGAGTTCCAGTAAGTATCTTTAAAGGTATAATATTCATGCTTTAAATTTTTAAACCTTTAGTTTTAGTTTAAATAAACCAAAAAAAAGTGCACGTACAGCTTGAAAAATGTTTTTATTATTTTAAAAAATTTGCATGTTTTTCTTTTTCATACAAAATGGCAATTTTTTCAAATGTTGCTAAATTGGACATGTATTGGCTGTTATGTTAGAACTTAAAATTATATTCTGATTGCTTAAGAAGCTTCTTTCAAAAGAGCATATAGGGATTTCAGTAGATGGTAAACATGTGAAGGGTCAAAGTATTGAGCTGCTTGATAGCTGTTTTGTTTCTAAATGGATGTGTAATTTGGTGTGAAGGTATTTGGTTTTTCTGACAAAGTTACATTAAAAAGTAAGTTTTTAGTTTTATAATGGGGACAGTTTATAAATACCAATAAGTGCTTCAAAATGATTGTGACCTAGCTTCTGGAAGTACAGAACCTGAATTCTATCTTGTGAATGTACATTCTGATCAAGTTTTGTAGAAGAATGAAGCTTTTTCTAAGGTTTGACCTCATGACTTATAAACATTATAGTAGAAAAAAATGTAAAACACAATATGCTTGCATCAAAAGGCATGATTCTGATCCAATTAAAATCCCTGACTTTAATCCTGCGCTAAAAGTTGAGGGATATAGAATTGGGCTTCCCTGTCAGTCTGTCAGTCCGTCCATCTGTCTGTCACATAACATTTTGGGCTATATCTCAGGAACTATAATATAAGATATCAACATGAAACTTCATAGGTTTATAGATATCAATTAGAAGTGCCCAGCACAAGAACGATAACCCTACACTTTCTTTAACACGAGTTATTGCACTTTGTTTTTTATATGATGCATTTTTTCAGGGTTATATCTCAGATACTATGCAAAATGAAACTTCATGGATGTATTTGATTGAATACAGTCTAACCAATCTGTGCTTGGTTGAAGACTGCTCCTCTACCAACATAATCAGCATGGATGCCGCCGTCTTAGAATGTTTCGGCCCTTTTAATTCCATGAACATTCTGATAGCGGTGGGCCCACAGTGATGACCAGTCACTGCGTGTTGGTTGATTGCCTCCAGCTCTTCTTAATATTAATGAGGAGAAGTGTCATGTGTAATAACCATTAACGTTCACTTTCTTAAAGAAGAGTTACATCCCTTTGATGTATTTATATGATGGAATTTTTCAGGACTATATCTCAAGATATGATACAACATGTCAACATGAAACTTCATGGGTGTGTAGAAATCAATGGGAAGAAGTACCATGCACAAGAACCATAACCCTGCACTTTTTTAACTAAGTGCTATTGCCCTTTGTTGTTTTTGTATGATGTAAGGCTATATCTCACAAATATCTACAAGATTTGAACATCAAACTTCATGGGTGTGCAGATTTCAATGAGGAGAATTGCATTTCACAAGAACAATTACCCTACACTTAATTATTACCTATGCATTATTACCCTACTCTTAATGATTATACTGTAAATCAAGGGATTTGCACCAAATATCAAATAAAAAAATTTGCTTGTTTGTAGTATGTTTTATTTAAGAAAATTATAATGGCAGTCAAGTTTTTATTTACTTGCTTTGGCAAGTATACGATATATAAACTGAATTATTAATTATTATGAATGACTTATATGTGTATGCGCTCAATAAATTTCAAGGATTTATGTGTTTATAAAACACATGTAAAGAGAAGGATTTATGACTGTATATTATTTTATGTTAATAGTATTTAAGGGATGCTGTATTATTCATAACAAATGAATATCAAGTCCAAATAAATCCCAGTGAATTTTAAGCTTCCATTTGTTGCATGTTTAATATACACCCCTTTAACTCCTGCAATAGAGGGGGTATGCTAGTGCTGGATTGCAATAGAGGGGGTATGCTAGTGCTGGATTGCAATAGAGGGGGTATGCTAGTGCTGGATTGCAATAGAGGGGGTATGCTAGTGCTGGATTGCAATAGAGGGGGTATGCTAGTGCTGGATTGCAATAGAGGGGGTATGCTAGTGCTGGATTCTAGAGGGGGTATGCTAGTGCTGGATTGCAATAGAAGGGATATGCTAGTGCTGGATTGCAATAGAGGGGGTATGCTAGTGCTGGATTGCAATAGAGGGGGTATGCTAGTGCTGGATTGCAATAGAGGGGGTATGCTAGTGCTGGATTGCAAAAGAGGGGGTATTCTTGTGCTGGATTGCAATAGAGGGGGTATGCTAGTGCTGGATTGCAATAGAGGGGGTATGCTAGTGCTGGATTGCAATAGAGGGGGTATGCTAGTGCTGGATTGCAATAGAGGGGGTATGCTAGTGCTGGATTCTAGAGGGGGTATGCTAGTGCTGGATTGCAATAGAGGGGGTATGCTAGTGCTGGATTCTAGAGGGGGTATGCTAGTGCTGGATTGCAATAGAGGGGGTATGCTAGTGCTGGATTGCAATAGAGGGGGTATGCTAGTGCTGGATTCTAGAGGGGGTATGCTAGTGCTGGATTGCAATAGAGGGGGTATGCTAGTGCTGGATTGCAATAGAGGGGGTATGCTGGTGCTGGATTGCAATAGAGGGGGTATGCTAGTGCTGGATTGCAATAGAGGGGGTATGCTAGTGCTGGATTGCAATAGAGGGGGTATGCTAGTGCTGGATTGCAATAGAGGGGGTATGCTAGTGCTGGATTCTAGAGGGGGTATGCTAGTGCTGGATTGCAATAGAGGGGGTATGCTAGTGCTGGATTGCAATAGAGGGGGTATGCTGGTGCTGGATTGCAATAGAGGGGGTATGCTAGTGCTGGATTGCAATAGAGGGGGTATGCTAATGCTGGCTTCTAGAGGGGGTATGCTAGTGCTGGATTGCAATAGAGGGGGTATGCTAGTGCTGGATTCTAGAGGGGGTATGCTAGTGCTGGATTGCAATAGAGGGGGTATGCTAGTGCTGGATTGCAATAGAGGGGGTATGCTAGTGCTGGATTCTAGAGGGGGTATGCTAGTGCTGGATTGCAATAGAGGGGGTATGCTAGTGCTGGATTGCAATAGAGGGGGTATGCTAGTGCTGGATTGCAATAGAGGGGGTATGCTAGTGCTGGATTCTAGAGGGGGTATGCTAGTGCTGGATTGCAATAGAGGGGGTATGCTAGTGCTGGATTGCAATAGAGGGGGTATGCTAGTGCTGGATTGCAATAGAGGGGGTATGCTAGTGCTGGATTGCAATAGAGGGGGTATGCTAGTGCTGGATTCACCTTGGATGTCTGTTTGTGCAGACACAAACATGTCGAACAATGTACTTCCTCATAGTTTACATACAAACTTACATGCATAGTCTCTTATGCAATAAAGTTGTGCATATATAATTTTAATTGTCCAAAGTAATAAAATGCTGAAGTCATGCTTTCTGACATGAATATTCCAACTTGGTACATAAGTGGTCATCGTTTTGGACTAAATCCATTGTAAAGAACTTATTGCTTAACATTTTGTATTAAAGATTCAAATGTTAGTTCAGTTTTGTGCCGAGGTCAAAATCAGTCTGACTGAATACAATTTCAATTTATGATCTGTGTACATCGTGAACATTCTCCTACTGAGAATTAGTATTTTGATGTTATTCCATTTCATACAGGTTTTGTCTAGCACCAAGATTGTTTAGGAAGGTCACCAGTTCAAACAAAATAATGTCAAGGCCTGGTTATACATATTTGTCCATTGATATATACTCATCATGTGTAGTTAATTAGTAAGGATCAATCAGATTATTTGATAAATGTTTTATAAATAATGACAGTTCTCCAGCTCAGATTTGAAAAGGGCAGAGGGGGCTATTTTGTAAAAAGGGCACTTTCAATGCGCAGAATTTTGTCAAAAGGGCACTTTCGAGCGCGTGGTTGTATCAGTAATGCTCCATGTTGAATATTTATTTTTATGTTATTAATAATGGTTAGAACATATTATTTCCATTATTATTAAACCATGCAAATAAAATGTCTACAATGAGGAATACATTAATTAAAATGTAATAAGAGATTTATAAATTATAATATGTCTTTATAAAAAAAAAAAAAAAAAAAAATCTAAATAAAGGGCAGGGCGGGGCTTTGGTTGGGCAGAGCGGAGCATCAGGAGGGCAGGGAGGGGCGCCCTTCAATTTAGGCCTAGCTGGAACACTGAATGAAACTCCACAAAACATTATCTGAGGAGTAATTTTTATCAACACCTGCAAGTGATAAATTGTCTTTTATTATTTTAGGATTGTAGCAAATTGCAAAAACAATAAATGACAATACAAACAAAATAAAAAATGATTATATATGGGGTATATGCATACATGCCAGAATTTTACCGTATATGTCTTGATGAAACCTTTTCTTGTTCTTTTCAGACAATCGGCAATTGAAAGAAGGTAAGTTCACCATTGTGGTGCAAAAAATACAACTTAGTACCTAAATATTTTGCAAATAATATACAGTATAACATCTTTAAATCATGCATCATTAATTAATATTGATTTTATGTTTTCCAATGGTTTATAGAGATATATAAACAGTAAATTAAAACTGTTTCAAACCGTGAAAAATAACAGTGAAAATTATTGATAATTTTCATTGTTTGACCTGAACTATTTTTAGATATCTTTCATTTCCCATTGTGACCCCCTCCCTCAATGTATCCAAGGGCGATTACTCTGCATTGAATGTTTATAAATACATAGTGATAAGTTTCCATTGAACATATATGCAATAACATTTTGATGGACCCAACAGGGAATTGTAGTGTATGGAATGGCAAAAAATACAAAAATAATCATTTGTAAGCATAAAAGAAAAAGAAAAAATATGTTGGATTTAGTAGAATATCGATTTTATTTACTCGTGTTCATAGAAAAAATATATTTTACTTCTGGCTGCGTCACTCGTAAAAATATCATTTTCTATGATCACTCGTGAATTAAAATCGTTATTCAACCCAATCCAACATATATCTTCTATACCTTTGTTAACTCAAACAATTCTTATAGTCGTAGCAAAATCAAATTCGTAAATTGTTCTAGTGATAGCTTTTGCTAGGGGAAATCATTTGCACCATAACATAGCTGCCAACAGACTGAGGGTTTGTGTTTTCAACACATGTCATTTAGAAGGCTGATATTAGCTTAAATAGCAAAATTTCTATCCTCTGCAATATTATTTTATGTATTATCTTAAAATTTGGTTTACAAATTTAAACAGAAAACAGCTATATTGAATGTTTATTATTTTAAGAACAAGGTATAACAATTGCAGAACATTCAAAGTTTTTATGCCCCCAACGGGAGGCATATAGTTTTTGCACTGTCCGTCTGTCGGTCAGTCTGTCTGTCTGTCACACTTTTTGTGTCCGCTCTCAAATTCAAGTAGTTCTCATCTGATCTTCACCAAACTTGGTCAGAAGTTGTATCTAGATGATGTCTAGGCCAAGTTCGAAGATGGGTCAGGCCAGGTCAAAAACTAGTTCATGGGGTCACGTAGTGCGTTTTAAACATTCAGCATGGTGTCTGCTCTCTAATTTAACTAGTTTTCATCCAATCTTCACCAAACTTGACAAAAAGTTGTATCTAGATGATGTCTAGTCCATGTTCCAACATGGGCCATTCCGGGTCAAAAACTAGGCCAGAGGGTCACTTAGTGCGGTTTAAACATTCAGCATGGTGTCCGCTCTCTTATTCAAGTAGTTGTCATCAGATCTTGACCAAACTTGGTCAGAAGTTTTATTTAGATGATCTCTAGGCCATGTTCGAACATGGACCATGCCGGGCCAAAAACTAGGTCACAGGGTCACTTAGTGCATTTTACATTTTGAGCATGGTATCCGCTCTCTAATTCTAGCAGTTTTTATCCGATCTTCACCAAACTTTGTCAGAAGTTGAATTTAGATGATTTCTAGGCCAAGTTAGAACATGGGCCATGCCGGGCAAAAAACTAGGTCACAGGGTCACTAACACGGTTATGCTTTTATGTAGTGACAAAGTTGGAGTTGGGGGTATTTATGTTGTGTAGACACATTTCTTGTTTAGTCATGTCTTTTAACTACTTACATTATCTTGTTCATTTAGTAATAACTTCTATTACTCATCTCGTTGATACCTCAACAATTTTGTCATCCTTTTGTGACCTCAAGTTAAAAAAGTTGTACATGTACTGTGGTTGAACATGTTAACTCATAAATTATTATTGTAAACATATGCATTTGCTTCGATTCAATTAAGTACCTGTTTGCTATATTTTTATGATGCTATGTTAATCAAAATTTGTAATACAAGTAGTGTTTTGAGTCATTAACAGTTAATCATGGAATAGAATTTTAATTTCGTTCAAATAACAGTGTGTCAAGTCTAGAAGAAATTCAAGATCAACTCAAGACAATCCAAAGGTGATGGAAACAATGGATGCTATGACTGCGATTTGTCATCTGCCTCGCCATTTATGACGGATGGAGTCTATTTATTCCAAATTACATGTGCAATAAACTTTCTCAAACAGTCACATTGGCAAATGTCCACAAATGCAGTATGAAATTTACACAATATAATTTGTTTGCTTTTACCACATTTTAATTAGCATGCTTAGTTTACTTAAGGCTTCTTTACAGGCCTAATTCATTTATTGCAACTAATCATTTTGTGTTTCAAAATAATTGAGACTGGTGAATGAGTTATTACCAACTTATTAGCCAACTACCAAAGTTTGTTAATGCCCCCCCCCCCCCCCCCCCTTTAAAGAAGAGGGTGTATATTGTTTTGCTGGATGTCAGTCGGTCTGCTGTCTGTCGGTAGACCAGTTTGTTTCCAATCAATAACTCATCAACAAATTGACAAATTGGCTTGATACTTCACATGTGCATTGGCCTTGGACAGTAGATGACCCCTACAGAAATTTGGGTCATTATGTCAAAGGTCAAGGTCACTGTCACACTCAGTGTGAAAATTGTTTCCAATAAACTCATTGATTGGCTTTATACTTCACATGTGCATAGGCCTTGGACAGTAGATGACCCCTATTGAAATTGGGGTCACTAGTTCAAAGCACTGTTTTGGGGGCATATGTCTCTGACCGCAGAACTCTTGTTTAATTTTAGGACGGTGTGAAGACCGATTTTTGTTAAGCTTATTTACGGCGGAAAAAATTATGCACAATTTCCTTGCTGTAAAGGTATATATTTATGAGTTTTAAATTCCTCTCCGTATGTACCAGTTAGCTTAATTTTCTATAAAATGGACTTAATTTGTGGAAAATGTGACTAAGATAGAAGCATTTTCGTATACTTGTATGTTCCAAGTTTTTTTTCAGCTTACTAAGTTTGAGGGTAACACCAGTAAGCATGTTAAGAACATCATTTTATGAATGTTTTATAAAAACAGATAATATGCACATATGATGAGGCTTATCAACAAACATGTAATGCCCCTTTTGTCTTAAAATGTTTCCATCTGAAGGACCATGTCACCTTTTCCCCAATTGTAATGTCAAGTTCAGTCTACAAGAAAATATATATTTTTGGTCGATTCTATGTATTTGTTTTTTGCAAAATTAAATGTTGGCAGAAGAGATGTTATAGTTACAAAAACGGTAAGTCCTAATAATGTAACTTAAAACAAAAATGAGCAATAAATAAGTTAAATAACACACCTATAATCTTTGGTTATTGCTGAAAATAGCACAAACACAAGTCAAAAATAGATTTTGCTATGATGAAAACTGTAGTTTTTTAAATACTCAACATGTGACATTTTCCCCTTTTTCATGTTTTGTCATTTCCCTCTTTATATTATATCCTATTTGTAACTTATGTTTCAGTTTATTTCAGCCATCTGAAACATGTGTTTTTGGTTACACTCTGCATAGCACTGCATATGGCTTTAAGTTGTGCTTGGAAGGCTGATACTATTCCATATTTGTTAAAATATCTAGAAATTCTGAATGTGTGTTATAAATTCTTTCAAAATTAACAAAAGAACAAGGCTACACTTTCTCAAATTCAGATGATTCTTAATAGGTACAAAAACATTCAAGAACATGTTTCATTGTGCGTGGTTAGTTTTGAAGTGTCAGTTGATGCCATTATTGCTAATTTAAAA
This sequence comes from Dreissena polymorpha, assembly GCF_020536995.1. NCBI lineage: Eukaryota > Metazoa > Mollusca > Bivalvia > Myida > Dreissenidae > Dreissena > Dreissena polymorpha. The sequence goes on from NC_068362.1 coordinate 51,680,790, forward strand.
AGTTTGACATATTTTTTTGTAAAAGAAATGGCTGGCAAAGCACTTTCACTTCAAAAACGAATAACAACATACAATTTCATTTATGTATCTCATTTTTTGCTGACTATTTGGCACCATTGGCATTACTTTCAAAATCCTTTCACAATCAAGATCTTAACTTTTCAGAAATTCACCCACTTCTTACAGCCACCATTGACTTTTTTTCTACAGAATTAAGAATGGCAAATCTGGTGATAATATTGGTCATGAGGGATCAAAACTGGATAAAAAACCTTTTTCAAAATTCTGCAGGGCCAGTGTTTTGAGTGAAAATAAGTCAGTAAACAACATTACAACTGAGGCAATTTTGCCATAAGAAACTAAGACACATAAACAGGCCATTCTGAATAAGCATGTAAATTGCTGGAAGCTCATGTGGCCACAGCTGACTGCGAGAAGTATTTAGCAAGCAAAACCTTATAAAAAGAGCTCTCATAAATTCCATACAAATTGAAAACCTGGACAATTAAATGATTTTTTCCTATTGACAGCCCAGCAATGAAACAGTTTGCTTTCTAAATTTGGGCTGGCATGGAGTCATTTCAAATGGTGAAATTCTGTTAAACATGTACATGTATGTTGTTCAGGATACTTACAGAACGTTGAATATGTTAGTCCTTGTATATTATGTTACTGTTTATGTGCTGCATGCATTCTGTTATGAACATAAATTTGATGTTTGTATTGTTTCGATCATCTGTCATGTTGCTTGAACATGTACTTGAGTTATATATATTTATATCTTTTTTTTGTTAAAAAATGTGATTCGTTCATGTACAATTATAGAATATGTGTATGATGTATGTATATCTAAATATGTTTTTTGATTGCAAAATGAGATTCGGTTATGCACAATAAAATGATGATTATAGTAATTAATATATTAAAGTGTTGTATTGTTACATAGTTATGTGTTCTCTTACAGCCCTACACTTAAAAAAGGTCATAAATGCATGGCTTAACCTTTGACTACAGTTTCTTAAATTTGTCTATGAAAAAATCAATTTGGCTTAAATATTCGCTACTACAATTATTAAGCCACGTGGAACCCTTGTTAATTATTGATTAACATGTGTAAGAGAACACTATGTGAAAGGCTAAATTATTCCTCTTTTAGGCATTAGAGTTTAAACCTATTTATTTTAGCTAGACTGCATTGACTTTGGTTTATTGAAACACTCTCGAGTCCGTTTCCTGGGACTAGAACCAGTCGATGGAACGCTCCCAGTGGGGATCGAACCCGTGACCTCCCGGTCGCTAGGCGTACACCATATTTACTACGCTACGGCAATCTAAAGGCTAAAGGTTATTTATGTAGTAGTCGCATAAGTTTCCATTCGGTCGAACGGACGTCCATTTTTCTTTTTTTTTTGGGAGGGGGGGGGGGGGTTCAGAGGATGGAGTGGGCACACAAATGGGGGGGGGGGGGTCAGAGGATGGAGTGGGCACACAAATGGGGGGGGGTTCAGAGGATGGAGTGGGCACACAAATGGGGGGGGGTTCAGAGGATGGAGTGGGCACACAAATAGGGGGGGGGGGGGAGTTCAGAGGATGGAGTGGGCACACAAATGGGGGGGGTTCAGAGGATGGAGTGGGCACACAAATGGGGGGGGGGGTCAGAGGATGGAGTGGGCACACAAATGGGGGGGGGGGTTCAGAGGATGGAGTGGGCATACAAATGGGGGGGGGGAAGTTCAGAGGATGGAGTGGGCACACACATGGGGAGGGGTTCAGAGGATGGAGTGGGCACACAAATGGGGCGGGGGGGGGGGTCAGAGGATGGAGTGGGCATACAAATGGGAGGGGGGTTCAGAGGATGGAGTGGGCACACACATGGGGGGGGGTTCAGAGGATGGAGTGGGCACACAAATGGAGGGGGGGGGTTCAGAGGATGGAGTGGGCACACAAATGGGGTGGTTCAGAGGATGGAGTGGGCACACAAATGGGGGGGGTTCAGAGGATGGAGTGGGCACACAAATGGGGGGGGGGTTCAGAGGATGAAGTGGGCACACAAATGGGGGGGGGTTCAGAGGATGGAGTGAGCACACAAATGGGGGGGGGGGGTTCAGTGGATGGAGTGGGCACAAATGGGGGGGGGGTTCAGAGGATGGAGTGGGCACACAAATGGGGGGGGGGGGTCAGAGGATGGAGTGGGCACACAAATGGGGGGGGGGTTCAGAGGATCGAGTGGGCACACAAATGGGGGGGGGGGTCAGAGGATCGAGTGGCCACACAAATGGGGGGGGGTTCAGAGGATGGAGTGGGCACACAAATGGGAGGGGGGGGGGGGTTCAGAGGATGGAGTGGGCACACAAATGGGGGGGGGCTCAGAGGATGGAGTGGGCACACAAATGTGGGGGGGGGGGTTTCAGAGGATGGAGTTGGCACACAAATCGGGGGGGGGGGGTTCAGGGGATGGAGTGGGCACACAAATGGGGGGTCTTAGGATGGAGTGGGCACACAAATGACAAATTTAAAGTCTGTATAAGCATTTATGAACAATTTCAACTTTGACAGAGGTATGATAGGTTTAAACATCTACACGATCACCAAGGCGACTATTGAGACTATACAAGGTCAGTACTTATGATCTGCCCATCGCACCTCGCCGTAGAAATGCCTATTTGGAATGACATGCTGTAAGGACATAGAAGACTTAAAGGGACTGTCAACCACGACGAAGAAGAAAAGAAAAGTTGTAAAATACCGTTTTTTTTACAATCATTAGTTTATATTGATTAAAATATCACGACTGGTATATTACATTACTTGAAAAAAAGTGGTTAAGTTTTCATATTTTCAGTATAGTCGGTAATAAATTGTACTAGGTATGTCTACCAGGTAACTACCAGTTAACTATAAATAACGCCAGTAGATTGATCATCGTCACGTGGTAAATACAGGAATGCAAATTGTGCATGTGTAGTGAATTGTTTATATATTATATATAAAATGATCAATCAAATTTCGTTATTTATAGTGTGTATAGCGTTATGTCACCTATTTTCGCGATGTACTTTCGATTTCACATCGCGAAATTTTATTACCGAATATACTGAAAATATTGACTTTTTTCAAGTATTGTAATATACCAGTCGTAATATTTCAATCAATATAAACTAATAATTGTAAAAAAAACACACGGTATTTTACAACTTTTCTTTCTTCGTCGTCGTGGTTGACAGACCCTTTAAATAGAGCTATTAATTTGTGTTTGTGTGGTGTGTGTGTGTGTGTGTGCGCGTGTGTGTGTGTGTGTGTGTGTGTGCAGGGCCGTACCCAGGAAATGTTGACTGGGGGGGCCCAAACGGGGAGGGTGCGGGAGGGGTTGCCCCTCCGGAATAGATTTTTTTTATTAGGCACTGTTCAAGGTAAATTTTAATGCATATAGAAACATATGTTGTGTTATAAATTTATGGATATATAACAAGTAAATCAGCACCTTTCTGAAGTCTAAAGCTTTAACCATTACGGGCCGTCCATAAAGTATGTCACGCTCCAGGTGGGGGGAGGGTGAGTAAGAAAGTGACAGTTTGTGACATGGGGGAGGGGAGTCAGGCCATGTGTGATGTCACACATTTATTTTAAAAAAATTGTATAATTTATTTATTATTTCTTTAGTAGAATTAAAAAATAATTTTCAAAAATTTGTGAAACATTTGAATTAGTTTTATGTCAAAATAAGACGAATTGCGTATCTCCTGATTCTGTTGTTCGAATGTTTTATAGGCAACTTGGCTGAGCCGGCTTATTCAATAGGCACAACCTCCACACAGATTTCAATGACGAAATAATTGGACTGTTCCATATTTAGTTAGTAAAGGGTTGAAAGAAAATCTTAATTATAATTTCGTTTTTATTAGACGTTAACACGTGGATAAATATTCATACTGCTCATCGTAACAACCCTACAGTTATAAAAGCCTGTGATGTAATAGTTCTTTTACCGGTAAGTGAAATTTTAATACGGTTTAATAGTGAATTTAGTTTAAGATTAAATTTAAATTAAGTATTACTTTTAAAAAAATGTTCGAAAGTGTGAGTTTGTGACGTCCCTTAGGGGAGGGGGGTCCAAGATTTTGTAACAGTTTGTGACATGCCGGGGTAAAAATGGTAAAAAAAGCGTGACATGCTTTATCAACGACCCCTTGGTGTGAAATTCACACACATGTATAAAGCTTTAGATTTCAGAAATGTATTACACTTTATAAAGAAGTAAAAGCAACCTTTGAAACTAAAAAAAACTTTATTATGAAATGTGACATAAAGTATGACTGTAGAGAAGGTTTGATTTCAGAGAGAAAATACTACTATGGTTATATGTCAGTAACTGACATATAACCTACTAGTATTTTCTCTTTGAAATCAAACCTCCTCTATATAAAATTTCAAAGTAAATTCATTATAAAATGTTCATCATCTACAACACAGTTTTCACAGAAATGTTTAATAAGCTATGATTCTAGAGGAGGTTTGAATTCAAAAGAGAAAACACTATTATCGTTCAGACCTACGAACTTCTGTATCAGTTCCATCCATTCGCTGTTTCTCTTTCCTTGTCCAATCAAAAGACGTGTTACACCCACCATCAAAAGATGAAGCATTGAGCACAATAGGTAATTGACAGATCGGGGATGTGTGTACAAGGTGATAAGAAAATAATGCCTAGGGGCTTATCTCCACTGGCGAGTAAATTAGCGCTAATCCCCTTGTGTATCAGGGGCAATAAAACACATCTGCACATTTGTATTGCAGGGAAGTGTACTGTGGGCCCTTTTATGTGAGAAAATTTGCAGTAGGCCCATTATTAAAAAATCATTACTCGACAGCCAGCTGGGGGGGCCCGGGCCCCTGGGCCCAGTGCCTGGGTACGGGCCTGGTGTGTGTGCGCGCGCGCGCCGCGTGCGTGCGTGTGTGTGTGCAATATAACGTAACAAAAGGTGCAATATGTTGACAAGGCTCAACACGAACGATTTACTGCAATCTATTATGCTAACTATTTTCTCATGAAACTTGAAACATGTATAGATGACAATATGGACATTATGCACGTCATTTCATTTTGTTCCTACGTCAAAAATTCTGGGTGCTATGGAAACAAATATATATATATTTTTTAATTCTGACAATAGTGGAATTTCTGACAATGGTGGAGCCGGTAGGGGCATATATTGCTTGGCAATAGTCTTGTTCTATTTATCACACCTCTACGTTCCCATTTTTAAAAGAAATACTGAAATATAATGGAATAAATACGTTGTACTACGTTCGACCTGTTTATCATGACGTTATAAGCACTATTTGTTGAATATGTTTTTGTTTGATATCTGTGTTGCTTTTTGTGCCTGCACTTTATATTACTTATTGGTAGCAAATTGCTTGCTTAGTAAAATCTGATTATATTTTACCAAAAAAAGTAATATTACCTGCCTAAAATCAATGACAGATATAAACCACGTTGACGTGTTATAAGCAATAATATCAGGCACCTTTATATAAGGAATATATTTATCACATGCCATACCCTGTTTCCCATGTAATATAACCATTACATATTTTTTTTTATTACACATGTGTAATACAACATTTTAAGCGTTTTCATTGGCTTAGTTTTTGTTTATTGACCAATCGCATTTTGTTATTTTGCTGAAATGACGTTGCAACGTCAAATGACGTCACGAAATGTAAACGACATTCGGGATTTATCATTATGTTTGCGTAAATATTTATTTCATTTGCTCATCTAAAAGCATGTGATAAAAAGGATCTGACACTCGTTGTCATATCATACCATATTTTATTAAACTCGTCCAGATAATTCGTTGGTAAGCTCGCCAAAGGCTCGCTTAGTAACACAATTCCTGAGCTCGTTTAATAAAATATGGTATGATATGACAACTCGTGCCAGATCCTATATATATAAGGCGTGCTCTGTGAAAAGGGGGTTTAATGCATTTGCGTAAAGAGTCGTCCCAGAAAAGCCTGTTCGGACTGCACAGGTTAATCTGGCACTACACTTTCCACTTGTATGGTATTTTTACAGAAAGTATTTTTTTGCAAAAATCCAATTTAGGCGGAAAGTGTCGTCCCTGATTAGCCTTTGCGGACTGTGTAGGCTAATCTGGGACGACGTTTGACGCACATGCAATAAACCCCATTTTCACATTGAACTGCTCATATATATGTATTGGTAAAGTAAAGCACGTTTCATGTATTGATATAATATAAACAATCGAAAAAAAAATCAACAGTAAAATGTGTAACACTAGAAAATTGCCTGATGTTAAAACCGGTTTACCATTTGCCTGTACAATATAAGCCACACGAAAATAGAATACCAAAAAGTTTGTTTATTTTCATAATCTAGTATAAAGTCAAGAACAGAAAGAACGGGTACATGCATCGTTGTCCACAGTCCGTTGAAGCAGTCGTTGTTAGTTTATGACTCAAATTCTGAAAAGCACAGACAGAACATGTTGACTATGAAAATAAATAGTAAAAATAAAAATATAGGGGTTAAACACAATACTTATATTCAGGCGCTTTATAGAATGGGAAATGATAAATTCGGTTTTATATATCAAAAACATAGCAAGCATGTGCGTTAAGTTTAAATATAATCAGCAAAATTATAGTCTTAAATGTATTGGAAGCATACCATTGTGCACATACGTGTTAATACATTTTTTGTGGGCGCCATTTCTTAAAGTTCGGGCGCCATTTCTTGAATCGCGGCCACTTTTTGTACTGCGGACGCCACTTTTTGTAGTTCGGGCGCCATTTGTTGTATCTGCAAACGCGTATGTTATATTTAAAAAGAAATTAATTTCAAGTTATTAACACAAATAAACGAATCTAGCGTTAGTATAAACAACATATAAAACATTTAAATTCTTTTTACCCGCCAAATCCTCCGCCATATCCACCCCAACCTCCGCCATAGTTTGCTAGTCCACCCCAAACTCCGCCGCCATAACCTCCTCCTCCTAGTCCACCCAATCTCCGCCATAGCCTCCTATTCCACCCCATTTTCCGCCACCATAACCTCCTCCAAGTCCACCTCAACCTCCGCCACAGCTTCCTAGTCCACCATAATCCCCGCCATAGTCACCGCCATAATCTCCGCCATAGCTGCTTCCATATCCATAGCCGGAACCCGCGCCACAAGGATGAGCTTTAACAGCTGCGATCAGCAGTGATACGAGCAGATTTGCGTTCATGGTTGAATAGCTGTCAATAAAGTACAAAGTTGTGTTTTCAACATTGATCAGAAAATAAGAAAACATATTTTGGAGCAACTATTAAGGTCACGAATCACTAAAACATATTTTGAAAATGTAATTTTAATTGCAATCGCAAAGTAAATTCTAAAAAAATCATTAAACATCTTTTGCATTGTCAATCGGCAAATAACCATTTCTTTGATGATGTTTTGTGCGGTTTTTGAATCAGTAATGCGAATGACATATTTTGTCTTGTTGAAACGTCAGAATGCCATAGAAGTCGTTTATATAAGATTAACAATCTTTCAACAAACTGTAACATGTTGCATAAACAAATACAAACATCTTAAGTGTAAGTGGCTAGTTTAAATACTTGACCAAGAACCTGTTGAACGAAAAGATTTACGAACCATTAAATATGCAACAAAATACAGAATTTATTTTAAAGCGAACACAATATACATAATAAACGAATTTATCGTTAATTATGAATAAAGTATTATACATATATATTGTCCATGTAATGTAAAGTTTATAAATAAAGTACGCATTACAATGATAAATGCTAGATTTTATACTTGTGATTTTACTCATCTCTAAAGGTAAAACGACTTTACCTGTTTATAAAAAAAGAAAGTACTAACAACATGTGATTAAACAAAATATATAAGGAGTCGTGTTCTGAGAAAACGGGGCATAATGCATGCGCGTAAAGTGTCATCCCAGATAAGCCTGTGCAGGCCGCACAGGCTAATCAGGGATGACACTTTCCGCTTTTATAACATTTTTCGTTTAAATGAAGTCTCTTCTTAGTAAAAATCCAACTCAGGCGGAAAGTGTCGTCCCTTATTAGCCTGTTCGGACTGATTAGCCTGTGCGGACTGCTGAGGCTAATCTGGGACGACACTTTATGCACATGCATTCTGCCGTGTTTTCTCAAAATGCAACTCATAATATATTTTCTTATACAAGATAAAGTACATACCTCTCGTGTTTTGCCAGCGCTTTTTCCTATATATAGTATTGTTCTAACCTTAAACCGCAATTAACCCGAAATCAATCAAGGAAGTAGGGTATATATCATTAGTTTATGTCGGCGTTTTATTTTTATTTGAAGAATGACCGATGCGATCCCAATTGTATTGATAATCAGGTCGATGAAATATATTATGATATATTACGCTCGCTTTGTTTGCAAAAAACTAAAATATTTTGATTGCGTGACTAGAAATATGCTGTAGCAAGCGGCATACCATAGGGTGTGTTTCCTTAGCAGTTACTTGTACAAAGATTATTTCTGCTGAAATGACATTCCATTATCATTAAGTTGATTTTTTAATTTCTCCCTGGATTTGAATGTGCAATACTTTGCTAAAGTGAATCGCTACATAATTGACACTTTCTGTATAGAATCTGGTCTGAAACAAGGGTGTTTGCTCTCTACGCCTTCCCTTTAACTTGTCCATAAATGACTTGAGTCACAGCTTCAACGCCAGTTACGTTGGAATAGATATCGACAACTACCTGATCAACCATCTCTTCTATGCCGATGACCTCTTTCTTATTGCTGAAAGCGAAAAAGATATTAAAAACACTATTAGAAATCGAAAGTAAATTGTGTAAGGGAAATTTCATGACAATTATACAGCGAAAACTACAATAATGCACTTCCGCTGTCCAAACGCAGAATGCTCAAACTCCGTCTTCATTTGTTGTGAGTCAAGTATTGAATTTACAGACCATTACATGTGTCTATGACTCGTACTGGCAGAACATTTATACTTTTTATATTACAGCTAAATTTGTAGCTAACTCAGCAAAACGTGCCCTGGGGTTACTCATCTCCAAAGATAAAGTGTTCGGAGGGATGCCGGTTGATGTCACCAGCAAGCTCTACGATTCAAAAGTATGACGGATCGTCAACTATTGCGCCGCTATATGGGGAGCTAAGCAAATCTTCTGCGTCAACGATGTACAGCACCGCATATTACAATACGTCATTGGCGTCGGCTGGTACACACCGAATGCGGCTGTCAATGGCGGTATGGGCTCGGAACCTCCAATCGTCCGTAAGTAGAAGTGCATAATGGGACACCATTTCCGCTGTGTGAACATGGACAGCACGCGACTGAACAAACGAGTTTTCATTTGGTCGTATCGTAACCGTAAAACGTTTGAAAATATTAACATAGACATAGACAATGTATTGTCATCAAACAACATCGAGGGAATATATACTGACAATGTTATACCAAACTCTACATGCAAACGAATAAGCGATCAAGTAGTGACTTTACTTTTTGAACAATATAAAAACAACTGGAAAACATGCGTTAAAGCCTCTGACCTTGAAATGAAATACATGTTAATCAATACATATAGATGCTATTTGAAAGTGTGCAAAATTGTCATTAAATCTATAGCATAGTTAGCAAGTAATTTATTATTATTCAAACGGAACCGCTTTTAAACCCGAAAGTAGGATTTCTATACGTTTACGTCCATTTCGACAAACGTGATTATTAAGTTTTAAAGCGCAAAAAAGACGGATTTCTACCTTGTAACCACCAAATATAGTCTAATTGGCATAGATAAATTAAATGTATAGCCTAGTTAGCAAGTAATTTATTATTTTTCAAACGGTACCGCTTTTAAAACCGGAAGTAGGATTTCTAGACGTATACGTCCAATTCGACAAACATTATTATTGTTTATGTTTTAAAGCGCAAAAAGACAGAGTTCTACCTCGTAACCACCATATATATTCTAACTGGCATAGATACATTATGCTTCATATTAATACTTAAATTTACTGTGCCAAATAAGTTGTTGGCTTTGACGCGCGATAGGCGGACGGAATAAATTAAGAACTTAAAAGACATTTAAAACTAATTTTGAGACTGAATCCTATCTTAAATGTTATAGTATGTCGATGGCGAGAAGAAGTGAACTGTCTTAATTAAGATGCGGGGTTGCACCTCTTAGAATAGAATCAGACATACGAGGGACTATCCGAACATTAACGGACTTGATTTCACTGCCTCGATTATATAGCAAATGAATAAAGAACATGTGTTAATGCACAGCAACTGGTATGACAGAATTAGCTAAAATATGTTTGATAATGTTATGACTTTTGAACCTGATGTCTTATCGTTAGATACGTAACAATTTTGTCAGTTAATGTTTTATGAGTCCTTTGTTAAATACACTGCCAAAGCCTGCGATGACATTTTAATACATCACAAAAACTGTTTATATTTATGATTATTATACACATTTATCTATTTGTACCTTTAAAAAAATAATGATGTTTATATCACGGTGAATCTGTTCATTGTATCTAAATCAGATATATATATATATTTATATATTCACACATATATTGTCAGTTACAGGGTCTCTGATTTAGAAATAGGTCATGGGGTTCCCACTTTAAACACATGTATCTCCATACCCTTTTTTATCCGATATAAACACGAATTAAGGTATATAGGGGTACCTTATATATTATTATATATAAATACGTCATTTATTTAACGTCTTATACAAGGAAATATATAGCGAAATTAATTGCGAGTATATAACATTTCAATTTCAGACGTGATTGTGGTACTCGATTTAAGACCTTATTGTGACATTTGATGCATTACCTCCCCTGCACCCCCTCATAGTTATTAAAGGTGCCTAGAACGCGGGGTTGTATACAGACCCCGTTTTTTTATATTGACCTCGTAAGTATAGTCTGAAAACTACCGATACCGCGTTACTGGCACTATGTATTAGTATATATATATATATAATTGTAAAAGAGTTTAACTGGAGAATTTTGCTGGTATAATGACGTCATTTTGTGTTTTGAAATGTATTGAGGCACGCCACGGGAGAAAGGTTTACTTTCCAGCGAAAGGGAAACAGCTGTTAATTTTTTTTTTTGAAAAAGGGGCATACAAGAAACATAAAATTTGTTCATGTCAGTGTAAGATCGTTTGTTATTTCACTCGTGATCAAAGAAAATATATTTCTGCGCCACTCGTGAAAATATAATTTCTATGATCACTCGTGAACTAACAAACGATCTTACACTGACATGAACAAATATCCTCTTTTTATTATCTTCATCTCTGACAAATGGAAAACAGCTGAGGGTTGGAAATAAGGCATTTAAAACTTTAATTTAGCAAGAAAAGTATTTAATTAAAATTTTCAGAACGCAATTTACCAGAATGAAAAAGAAAAACGCATTTGAAAACAAGTATATTATAAGTCAAGCGTGACATGCTTTATCACTTTTCCACTTAGATACGTACTTTGAAACATCTGTAGCCCATAAAAATATAAATTGCTAGACGTGCAACAATACAGCGAACTCGTATTGCAAATCCTGCGAAATAGTAAACTCGAATTGCAATACCTTTCGAATATAATTCATGCACTATAACAAAAAACTGGAACATCGATAGTGCACGTCTTCAACATATTTTAGCTGCTTTCCATCTTAAATGTACAAAACAATTAACCAGGGTGCATGATCACGTGACTTTGTGGGGTTCTTTAATGGATGTATACACGACGGTAAGTGGTGCTGTATTTCACAATGTGAAAAGTGTTAGATAGAGTTGAATGTGAAATATGTATTCGAATTCACATAATGTCAAAATACATTTCACATTTTAATATTTATTCAAATTTAAGTATGTAACTATTTATAATGTAAAGCATTTATAGCATCCTTACACAAACATAAACTCTTCATGACGATATGGATAGATGTTGGTGCAAATCAAATAGGGTATAATTTAGCCCATTAACGCTGTTAGCAAATATGGATCGTTTTTGTAAGTTCATTGATTATATATGTTCGTGTCCAAAACAATCATGCAATGTTTATGACATTTTCGTCATTATTGAGTGCTTAAGTGTGACACATTAGTACAATAACTTTATTTCTAAAGGCGAAAAAACAATGATAGGTATTAACATGATTGAGATTACAATTGAGATAAATTATAATGTCTTGGTCGAGGTAAAGGAATTGGGTCGTTGTTACCAAGAAGCAAGATAATGCTTAATATTTGATTATGGGAAATATGTGTTAAAGCCGAACACAATATTTAACCCATTTATGCCTAACGTCTAGATAAAAGTCATTTGCAAACAGCGTAGACCCAGATGAGACGCCGCAGGATGCGGCGTCTCATCAGGGCTTGCGCAGTTTGCTTAAAGGAATTGCTGTAAGAAATATTCTAAATATAGAAATAATATTCTAGACATCCCTAAGTTTGGAAATAAATTGATCCAATCTAGAAGGATGGGAGAATCCAATGGGTTAATGCGGTTGCCAATTTTTTTAAGTAACAGTTTGCCTTGGTTACAAGATAATCTCAGCAAAACCAAAACGTTTTTATTCGCAAACATCACGACCAGTATTTTGGTTTTAACCAATGTGTACTTGTGTTAAGGGGCTAGGTACACAAAATGATTGTTTGCAGTTTATCTGCCTGTGAAAGATGAATCGAAACACTAGTAAATTTCGACTTTTAAGTACCTTCAGCTAATAAATGGCGTCGTTCAAAAACAAACCAGCATTCAAAACAAATCAATTTCAATAACACTAACCGAATTCTGATGTGTGAACAATACTCTTTATCAAGCGTGATAGTCATCACATTTCTCTACACATACGTCAAATAGTACATTAGTATAATCGATCAATTGAAGACATTACTCTAGACAACATTCTCCGCAATTGTTGTTTGATGAAATTTACGTATTTTAACAACATAATATAGTAGTACTTTTGGAATTTAAATACTACATTTGTTTTCGATAAGACGCATATTTTAATATAAAAAAACCCATACTATGTTGAATTTTATATTGTGTCAAATTTATTTATTTTTATAATTTTTTAAGTATTTTGGATGTGTATATGCATGATAATGCCCCAAACAAAGTCATTTAGGGTTGACTTGGCTTGTGAAACCGAATATATTACGACAGACAAGGACAATGGAGGAATATTCGTGAACAAATAATTAATAAAATCTCGGACATTAAAACACATATTTTCCCTAAAATGTATCACCATTCAAGAGAGTGAAAGACAGTTTATTGCGTGTTCAATGATATACAAAATCTTATTAATTAATAAAAAATCACGATAAGTGGATGATATTTGGTTATGTAAACTTTCAGGTCATAGGTAGTAAATTAGGCATAAGTTAAACTTGTAATAACTCCGATTGTGAACATGATGTTTTCATGAAAATTGTTGTACTCATTCCAAAATATTCACTCCATATGTCTGTCCGCTGTTCATCCGTCAATCTGTCTGACCGTCAACAAAAATGAAATATTTAGAGAAGAAAATATTTGAAATAATAGATAATGTGATTTGTTTTCAGTCAAGATTAATTAATTAATTAATTCGTGCAATTAATTAAGCAATTCGTGCATTAATTAATTAATCCGTTTATAAATTATATAATTCGTGCATGAATGAATTAATTAACTCCTGCACTAATTAATTAAATAATTCGTGCACGAATTATTTCTTTTTTTCTGTCGACGGTCAGACAGATGAACGGATGAACAGCGGACAGACATATGGAGTGAATATTTTTGAAAGTTTAAAGTTTAAAGTTTATTATAGTCTCATTCATAATTTCTGGCTGGGTAACAAATACACATCACAATCAAAACGCAAAATGACAACTTATAAATTGATGCACTAAACCTTAAGAGGCAATGTGCCATTCGTTATCGTGTCGCCGTTAATACATTGGCTTAAACAATTAACATACTAATACATCAAAGCCACCGATAAGGTCAATTCATATCGGGACATTGCGATGAGGTCACTTCATATCGGGACATTGTCAACAAAGCCATCGATAAGGTCAATTCATATCCGGACATTGTCAACAAAGCCATCGATTAGGTCAATTCATATCCGGAATTGTCAACAAAGCCATCGATAAGGTCAATTTATATCCGGACATTGTCAACAAAGCCATCGATAAGGTCAATTTATATCCGGACATTGTCAACAAAGCCATTGATAAGGTCAATTCGTATCGGGACTTTGTCAACAAAGCCATCGATAAGGTCAATTCGTATCGGGACTTTGTCAACAAAGCCATCGATAAGGTCAATTCGTATCGGGACTTTGTCAACAAAGCCATTGATAAGGTCAATTCGTATCGGGACTTTGTCAACAAAGCCATCGATAAGGTCAATTCATATCCGGACATTGTCAACAAAGCCATCGATAAGGTCAATTCATATCCGGACATTGTCAACAAAGCCATCGATAAGGTCAATTCGTATCGGGACTTTGTCAACAAAGCCATCGATAAGGTCAATTCGTATCGGGACTTTGTCAACAAAGCCATCGATAAGGTCAATTCGTATCGGGACTTTGTCAACAAAGCCATCGATAAGGTCAATTCATATCGGGACTTTGCGATAAGGTCAATTCATATCGGGACTTTCAAATGCATAGACCGTCATTAATCTTAGTTTTCTGTTTGTTGTGTCAAAAAATTAAGAAACTAAGAACTATTTTCATTATACCTAATAAATTGGAGATTCCTATATCCATGTGCATAACAAAAACTATGCATATTAGCATGTGCATGCATCAACCACGGCGTTTAGTATTATTTCCCAGAAAATGTATGACATTAATTTAAATTAGCCATTGTGTTTGACGTGACTTTACCGAAAGAAATTTCAATGGTGTACATTGACAAAATAGTACGATGTTTAGATGAATGAAGTTGACAACTTCTTTTAATTTGAACCGAAACAAAAAGTGGTCATTTCTATTCCATAGTCTATAAAACATTGAAGTTTGACACAGTAACAACGGTGAGAATGTTGCACATTTCAGTAGGATCGCATAGTCAGCTGCAGATCATTGAATTGTGAATTGACACTTATGAATGAATTGCCAATTTTTATAATCAATACACTTGTTCCTGAAGAGTTCCTGAAGTGATTACACCAAAAAGCGTGATCAGAACTTATTGTTTCCTTACTATTATATTTGAATTGGTTAATATGACCTGTGATTTATTTAGCCAAACAAATACAGAAATCTGCCATTTATACTGTATTATTTAAACAAAAATAAACATCATGACAACACATGGAAAGAGAGAATCCGCACGTGATCAACTATCCCTCAACCGGTCAACTGCAGCATGAAAATAGCTTTTTATAGAAAGTGTCGCTTTTTAAGTATTAATAAAATATGAGTAATATATTTAGGTCAACGAATATAACATTCCGATGATAAATTAACATCACAAATATAATCAATACATTTATGAATTTGTATGTGTCGATTTATGCTGCTATTTTCAACACGAATTTAAACGAATTATGCCAGTGCTATTCTTTAACATTTTTTAAAATTAATTTCTAGTGAAGACATACAAACAAAACACTTCCCGACTAATTTATCATTTAATAAAATATTTATTACTTTATAACTGAAAAACAAAACAAACACATGATCAGACCATTGTTTTGGGTTGTGGCATGCGTTTAACTCTTGTTAAAGTTTAATAAGGTCTGATTTTCATCTCGGTGAATTTGAGAGAGTAATGATATCCCTTAAAATCCTTCCAGTTTACACCGTCCGCGAATGTTTCGTGTTTCCCTTTAAGATATAACCCGTTTATGTTCACAAGATGACACGCTCCGTACCAGAAACCGCCTTTGTACTGATGTGAACAGGTGCTATTCGGGCCGTAATCGACAGTGGAAAACTGCTTGTTGTTGTGATGAGAAATCAAAGAATCTGTGACGTTCCCGCTGAAGAATGCAATCGTTGATCTATACAGATCGGATTCTGGTGCCACAACGAAGCGTCCGTACTGAGCAACGCGAAAGTCGTTTTCAAAATCCTGCAACTCAATTCTCAGCTTATTGGGTACGGTTGAAGTAAGTCGGTGTATGAACTCATTACCCAGCCAGAATTCACCTTCCAGGGACCCAAATCCATAAGCATAATCGATCCAGGGCCTGGTGAAGTTTTCTGAACCGTCTTGTCTCCTTTGAATCACAGTCCAGCCACCCCCAGCCGTCGTTTGATCGCAGTAGACTTGAAGTGGTCGCCAGAGAGTCGATGGCCTGATGGTGTAAACACCATTAGCAGTAAATCCGTGTCAGAGCAAGTCGGAACAATCGGTGAAGTCCATGTGAAGTCTTACAGTGTTGATTTAATTAGCTGATATGTTTACAAGAGTTAAGACAAAACATAAATAACATATTCTGGCCATGGTTATCATACCAGAAACAAACTAGTAAATGTTATACAACCTATATATACATATATAAAGGGACAAGGGTGTGTGAACATCCAGATACAACAGACAGACATACATATTCCCATTTGAGACTTCGGCGTGTGCGTCTAGCTACGGTGCAGAACGAGACATACATACTATCAAATCCCCATCCCCTAAAAAGGTGTGTGTGTTTTTCTTTTTTTATCGAGTGCACCGGGATTGTCTCCCATATGGCCATCGCCCCCAGAAAGACGTGTTAGTTGGTTACGGGGGATAGTGCAAGATACAGGAGACACCCCGTTCCAGAGGTGACCCTGGGTCTTTTAGTGCCAGGTGTATAGCACCTAGTACACTGCACCTCGGTTTAATGTCTCATGCGAAAGACGAGTTAGTAGGTTAGGTGCAGCGGGGGATCGAACCAGCGATCTCTGGATTGTGAAGCCAGTGTGTTACCACTAGACCACGGATCCGCTACTCCCCTAAAAAGGATGGTTCATTCACAGCTATATACATCGCATTTACACCGCAACACATCTCGACGTGGGAACAATTTTTTACATACACAGAATGGACAATGTTACATACATAGACACTTATTTACAAACATGAAACCATAGTTGCATTAGGGCAAGATCCGATAAGGATTCTAAACTACCCTTACACTATGTTAGAGACACCGCGGAAATCCGTTGGATCTAGAAGATACAGTAAAATTATGAATATATTTGTGTATTAACAGGGAGATAATTATATTTCACAACAACGACATTTCCTATTTCCAGGATCTATTAATAGATACTCGTTCACAGTCGATAATTTATATATAGGGAGAAAGGTGTGTGAGAACCAGATACACAGACAGACATACATATTCCCATTTGAGACTTCGGCGTGTGCGCCTAGCTACGGTGCAGAACGAGACATACATACTATGAATGTAGATACATAGTTTTATTTATATATCAAGTTATACAAAACAAAATGGTATTTAAAATGATAATTGTGACTGATTAGTGGTGATGATTGTGCATTGGTTATGACGTAGACAATGCAGTAAGATGATGGATGTGGTGTTTAAATACGCTAAATAATGCAATTAATTCAAATTGATGCGGAAGATCTTTTGAGCGAGATATGCATTGACGGACAAGTTCCCAAAAGCTTTCCATCACATTTATATTTAACGTCAAGTTCGCGTAGATAAGGTGTGGCCATAGTTAATAACGTATTGAGCTCTTAAAATGGAAGTCAGCGAATAAACTTTATTGCAACTGGTAAATTCTTCTTCGTTGTTGAAAACTGAATAAAAAGACGTGTGCACATTTGTTGTAATCTGGTATTTCCTAATTTAAAATAAATGTGTCAGCTTTTTTGTACCCTTGATAAGTGTTTTGTTTTCCCCGCATACTGCCAATGCCGCGGAGTTGGTGTGAATCTAGACTAGTCGATCGTACCATTGATTAATATTAGGAAATCCGTGTTATTTGTTTACACCACGATATATTTCGATGGTGGAGAAATAAACTCATAATAAGCCATGTGAGGACACATGTGATGTGAATTCCCGTAGTATAATTTTTATCTAATAACACTAATCTGTGGTTGGACTATAGTAATACACATTTCATGCGGTGAACATGCGACAAACAAGTAAAAACACACACACAATTGTTAAACTTTTGGTTTTTCAATTTAATTATTTAGAAACATAAATTTCAAACTTTATTTCAAAGTCAGCATGTTCGCCGAATATCTATTAAAAGATATTTCTTATTATATTGTTAGAAAGTTTTCGTCATGAAATGCTACTACGCATAATTAATTGACCTTTCGACAGCGAGAGTGAAGCCACGCCCACCGATTTCAAGGGGGGTCACTCCGCCGAAGTCCGTCATAAAAATGGCTACGCGAATCGGCCGCATAAGTGAACCAAAAAGGCCTCATGGTATACCAGAAAGGCCATACACTAGTTTTTATTATCATTGAATAGTGGTGCTGAATATAATTATCATATCTATTAAATAGTCAAAACTTTTTTATTAGTCTACTTAAAAGCCGTTAAATTTATCATCAAAGTCGGCAAAATTATCGCCAATTATCGCATACAGTATGAATTGTTCGTTAGTCACAATATTTTTCCTTGAGTAATAGATGTTTCAGTTTTTTAATTAAAAGCCGTTAATTTTTGCAACCGATGGCAACATCGCAAATGTGGCACAGGTAAGTAAATTTATTATAATAGAAGACGAAGAACGTTTCTATTGAAATCCGATATAACACATATCTACAATGCGTTTGGTCAAAATGACCCATGCGCATTGTTATAATCGTATAACAAAGTCAAAGTCGTCAAAAAAGTAACATACACAATATATTATTATATATTATTATTTCCTCGAAAACTATCTTCTGCAATGTTTAAAATATAAAAAGTTGAAAGAATTTTCATGTACAAAAAAACTCGCTAATCAGACCGGGTTTTCAAAGGGTCATTCACAGTTTGCGGCATCTGTTTTGATAACGGATTAGTAGAAAGCCCACATATGGTGTAAAATGACACTTATTGGCCCCTATTGATAATTACTTGCGCATTTGAAAATAGTTTCTTAACTTACATTAAATTTGGAAGACTTAAACCGAAAGAAATAAAAAATGTTTTATTCTATGTGATATTATTAAAAATAATAACTGATTGTCTTTATTATTACGATTTCATTAGCATTAAAAAAAATCTAGCAAAGTTTATAATGTCTTATTTATTTGCCGACTGCATTAGAATGTCAAATTTATTTAACGTTGGCCACCTTTGAAAAATGGTTTTAAATGTTCCTTTCTAATTTGTCTATATAGAGGATAAACAAGTACAAAGTTATACTCTTTTTTATAACGTGTCCGTTGCAAAACTTACATTTTCTATTTTCGCGTAGTATCTTATTATAACGACTGTGTTTTGCTTTCGGGCGATCGCTTAATATGTTGAGATTAAGCTGTTCGTGTGGACGACCACAAAGACGAATCCAACGTTTGAATTTTTCAAGATTAGTACCCGGTTGAGGGAACGGAAAAAACGTACTTCCATCTTTTAACCGTTCTGGATACCTTGTGTCTGAATAACAAGTGCCATAACAGCACCTTTCAACCATTTTCTTTGTTTAAAACACAGAATTACGTATAAGCTTATGTGTCGGACAACGGCGAGTTTGACGGACAAAATGGCGGATAGTAACGGGCCTAATCTATGCTGTAATCTGATTGGTTAATAAGCCTGTCAATCAATCGGCTGTCGAAAGGTCAATTGTCATTACAACTGCTAAACAACCTGCATGTCCGGAAGACCTCGTTCTAAAAATAGTAAGTAATTCCGAGACGAATCGAATTGTCGTCATGGGCGTTCCCTCATTTTGAGTATAATGGATGTTAAATTATATTCTACTGTTTTCACTCTAACTAGCTAGATGGCGGAGTTTATGTTGCTTTATTATTGTTATATAAATAATTGTTAAGAATAGATTATCTTTAAATATACATGTTGACTTCAAAATATACGCTTCGGCATGTTCCGTGCGCTACGAACATCGGTTAAGACCGTAAACTCCTATTCTAGAGAGCTTCGTACACGTCATAACTTTGATGACGTCATCCGCAGTGATTCGTAGGGTATATAAACCCCGACTTTTTTTCGGAGCAACTGCCAATCTTCCCTAATACTTTTCAAACGAAATTTCCTTGGTAATTCAAACATCAACCACTCCGGATGACAGAAAGCGAGGTATATAGCTAAGTACACATTCTCGTAATTTTAGAACAGTTCCAAACGGAGCTGCTCAGTATATGTTATAATAAATAACCAGTTGCTTTCCTGACAATAATAACAAACAGCGGCCATGTTTGTCCCCCGGGGGGAGGGGGGGGGGGAGGGTAACTTCCCAAATTTAAGGGTAGGGGTGTCCCACTAAGACTTCAGAAATGTATCCCATTTTTATATGGGAACTCAGATAAAGTAGACCCATTTTGATACAAGATTTTTGAAAAAGCAGACCCATTTGTATACGATACCATTTAGAAAGTGGACCCATTTCAATACAATAATTTTGATAAACTGGACCCATTTCAATACTAGAATTTGATAAAGTGGACACATTTCATACTAGAATTTTAATCTCTATCATATCAATACAGTATACTTATTGAATTTGCCATTATATGTTTATTTATAAATTTTATATATGTATCATACAACTTTGCCAAAAATATGTCTGTATATTGTAGTCATACAACACAATAAGTGTTTAATTTTCAAAGGTCAACTCAGTCCTCATTATCATATTGTGATTTTCAAAACACATTTAATATATCATGTAGCTTTATACTTATATAATGTGGCTATTATTGCTACACCGATTCGTAAATTATTGCCTTCCTCTTGCGGACAGACTTTCGTGTACCATTACTGGATGCAATAGGTTCTATTGTCACCCCGGTAATGTTCCAAGTTACACCTGTATATTTACAGGTTATGTGATTGCGGATACAGCTGGGCGAAATTTTATTTTTTGATACCCATTTATATAGAAAAATGAAATTTATCATACCCATTTTGATACTGATGCTTTCAAGTCTACATGCTGTATATGCATTTATATACAAGCAAATTTCAGATTTCAATACCCATATCTGTACTTAGATGCTCAAAATCATACCCATGTCTATAATTTTAGTCGAAAAACACACCACATATTTTTGGCTCACTCCTATATACCCGTATATAGGAAGTTACTCCCCGGGAATTGTCGATTGTTAAAATGGGAACGGAGCTAATTGGGTTATGAACGTGCCAGAATGAGTGCGATTGGACCGAAATTACCTGTACGATGCCACACCGATCGAGTCCGTTTCTAGTCCGTCAAATCTGTTCTCAGACAGACCGATCCCGTCCGCACTACGTCTCAAATACGATCTTGTTTCGTGTAAATGAATAGAAACTAAAAGATAAGTTCTTACAACGTTTGCAACACGTTCTATAAGTTCTCAGTAAGTGCTTAGTACGTTGTACTCGTTTTAAGGAGTTAGGAGTAGGTTCAAAGTACGTTGTCACGTTCAATGCAGTTGTTACAACGTTCAAACCATAAATACAATACGTTCAGACAATGTGCATATAAATAGAGGTCGTTGTATCAAATTTTGTTTAATGTTGCCTTCGTGCAATTAATGTTAGAAGCAGAGCAGCAATATAATGTTTTGTTGGGCCGAAAAAGAAGGCGGAGACGACACAGAACTTGTTGGGTGAGAAATTGGTTAAAGCCAGAGAGAAGAATAGCCGTAGGTCCTTCATCTGAAGCTACCGGAGACACAGCGCGCTCCTTTTTATTTTAAGTTTTGGCAGATTCAGGATTTTCAATACCTTCTGCATTTTCATGACGTTTTTCAGTTGAGATATTGATTTTTTTTTTTTTTAATTGCGTCAGCCTTAAGTCGCACTGCCAATTTGGCGGAATTATTTCTTGGAGGCATTACAACTGCACGACTGGTCGGCTCAAAGCGTGAAACATAAATGAGAACTGGCAGGAACGTAGTCGGTTTTATAATCGCCGTGCAGAAAGGGGCTGCAACTCCGTCCTTATCGTACTAAGAACGTAGTAGGACGGAGTGAGAACTGCCTTTAAACGAGTTACCACTGTACAACGAATAAAGAATAACTGCGTACGAACGTGATCGAACTGGCTGAGGACGGGCTCGGTCTGACTGGAAACGGTATACCAACGGGGACAATGCGAAAATAGATCCGATTTGAACTGGATAAAGACGAACTGGCAACGGGATAGGACGGGATAGGAGCGAGCTGCACGTAGTGCGAACTGTGTATTCAATCATATTGTAGATTTTTTTCTGACCAAAACTACACGTTCAAGCATGTTCACATCCCGTTCTATGGGATACCAAAGGGGTCGAAACTTTAACTTCTGCTCGAGCAGAAAAAAATGCTGCTCGAGCAGCAAATTTACTGCTCGACCAGCATTTTTCTGCTCGAGCAGAAAAATCCTGCTCGACCAGCATTTATTTTTAGATTATGGCATAAGCCAATCAGAACTCTTGTTATATTTGCCATTTGGTACGAAAATGGTTTGTTTGGAAAAAATGGCTGCCGCCACGATGGTGCCTTTTTCACATCTTCTGCAAGTTTATGTGACGACCTGTTTAAAGTTTAACATTGACACGCGGTAAGTGCTTTATATTTTGGCTGCAAACTAGTCGATCAAAAAATTGTTGCCATTTGCTTAATAAGAAAATCGATCATAAATGTCTAACGGCTGTTAAAACTTTTGCGAAAATCACGACGATGACTGATCAATGGGTGCGCAAGTGTAATAATTCTTAATGATTCTTAATAATTGCTTCTGACACAGGTGCCGATTGCCTGTGATTGTGCCTTTCTGGTTAACATTGTTTACGTTTCTCGTTCTCCCCATACATGTATATCTGCTGTCCTAACTTTTACAATGATCCAAAATATCATGTCTGTTAACCAGTTCTCAGTGCCCCAGATAAGCTACGTATCTGCCTCTTTCACCCTATTAAAATGTTTAAAAATGCAAAGAAATACAATATCATGAGTATTGAAAACGCATCCAATTTAACTTTTACGCAAATTCGTCAAATTAACAATACAAAACTTCGATTAAAAATGCTTTGCTCATTTTAGGTATTTTCTCTTTGGAATTATTATCGTAACGCGGTGACGCTTACATTCAGCAAGCTCAGCAAACGGTCATATTTATTCGAACGCTATGCGTTTTCAATCTGACCTAATTCGTCGCTCATTGTGCATGTATTTGTAAAGCGTCTGTACTTTCAGTTTCTATTACGATGCGAAATAAAAATAGCTAAGAGAGGTCGAAAGACGTCCGAGATTGTTGCGCCAAATTATCAGCCGATCGCAAACTTTTTCGAATCAAAAAAGCAAGAGCCAACAAGTGCCGAATCATTCGTGTTATCAATTTTGTTAGAAACTGTGTATACAGCAGTTGAGTTGACATCCAAAAAACATGATGGAAAGTCTGTGACTTAACAAACCTGTCAAAAGTATAAAAAGGCATGTCATTGGTTAGAAATTGTCGACATTTTTTAATGTTTATATCATGGACAGTTTCAAGGATTAAAGATATTACGAAGGTCCGTGTACATACCGTCTTTTCGTTTTTCGTTTTGCATTCGACAACACGAAACACGAAAATAAACGCATATTAGTTCATATTCCGATTTTCTTATAACCGAAACAAAAATACAAAAAACAAAGAACAAATCGAGTTATTTATATCGTTTTTCGTTTTACTAATTACAAAACAAAACACGAAACGTGTATGTCTATTCCTATTTCGTTTCAATTTATATTACAAAAAATCAATATTTGAAAATTGAAACAAAGCGCCTGCTCTCATTTATCGTTCTTGATTTGATAAAACGATACACGGAAAACGGTAAACGAGGGGCGCTGCGCAGCTTTATTTGGATGATAACTCATGATTAATCTTAGTGCGCAGTTTCCTCCCTTTGGAAACTATTATTTTGCATAATAAAATGTTCACTATTACATGTATTATAGAGGAAGAAAAGACGAGTCTTGGAACAGCTCTTTTTGGCTAGTCTAATAGAATAATGAATAGATCAACAGTAAAGTTATATAACGATACCAATATAAATGCCTGCTTTTGTTTCAAGTCATTGGATTTGATTTAATATACAAAATGTTTTACAATAAGCATTGCACAATAAAATATCTTTGTTCGGCGTAGCCTTTCTCTTCAAGTAATAAACAACAATCGAATTATTTACTACACTGTATTCATATCTGTTTAAGAAATGAAATAAAAATCCACATTATTGCTAAATATATACACATGTACATTCAATTAGTATGGTGAATTATTCCTAAGAGCATGCACGGCCTCATAAAGCCCAGTCATGGCACGTCGTGTGCCGTCCTGGCTCATACACTTCAGGTAACTGGCTGGCGGTGGGGTCTCATACCAGGTGTCCATGCAGTTCTTGCATCGAAACAGTGATTTGCAACAAATGGCAAATGTAGGGTGCGACACTGGTCCTGAATGTAACAATTTATGTTGTTATAAAGCTATCGGTTCACGCACTGAGTTCTTTTTAAATTTTATCAGCATGATTATATTTGGTACTCCGCCCTTTTAAGAATAAAGAAAATTTGCTTATAACGATTATAAAATCATTTGAAACTCTTTGCGAGAACACATCATTCAAATAACAGAAAAATCAACGCTAAGTTTAGAACATGTCAATGGATTTTATTTTATAAGTTACAACTCTGACGTTGCTACAAATTTATTTACTTAGTTTTAATAACGTTTTTGTTTGGTGAACAGATTTTGTCCAATTTGTGAAGGACTGTTAAAATGAACTGGATGTGTATAAAACGAATAAAATAATACACTTTTCGACTTATAAATGTACTTTAACAGATCGTGCAAGCGAAAGCTTGATGGCGCGCTCCTCATGTATATCATTGACTCAGCAAATCATATGCGTATTGTTACAAATGTAAACACTTTTCTATAATGGAATTCGAGTTTCATTTTAGGAGACAACCGAGGTCATAAACGGAACATTTCAACGAGTGCAAGTAGATTCTATAGGCGTGACGCATGATATTCGCCTTCTTTAAGTAACGTAACGTTTAAAGGAAAAAGTATTAAGCGGCGTTATAATATCATTGGAATGTACATATCTTGTTAGCAATTACTTAATCTTGGGCGCTCTTTCAGGAACATTAAATATGTTGTTTAATAAGTTATTAAATTGGTATATTTATTAATTATATTTAATTTCATTTCATTTTCTTCAAGCGCAAAGCGGTTTCATATAAGGTGTTTGGTTATAACTCTTGTTTAAGAGCTAAAATCACTAGACATATCACAATGCAGTTGTTAAATGCAACATGTATTTGTTATTAATCGAACGAATTGGAAATTATATATTAGACACCTTGCACTTTACCGTTCCATAAGATTAAAACATTTTTTATATATTTATTCTCCTTTCGTCCTGTTCTTTCTTTCAATAGTGGCTGTACTAATACAACTTTGACATTCTATTATGTAAGGTGACGTTAAAAGTAAAACATAGGGACATTTTAGCAGCCGCCGCCGATTATTGTGTCTTTAAAATGTCATTCGGGTCTAACGGGTTATACAAATAGGAATGCGGGACTCAGGGGACGGGGTATTGCAGCTCTTAAAATGTAAGGAACACCCCCATGATAATAGGATTAAAACGAGTTGTTTTTTGTACCAGTATTGCGACACCTTAAGGGTTTCGCGTGATGGAATGAGTGTGGAGTTCAAATAAATTTGAGATTTTTTTCTGTGCAAATGATGATTGCAACTATACAGTACTTCTTGCAGAGATTGTTTATATTTAAGCCTAGGCCACTTAATTACAGATGTTGTTATTTCGGCCGAACCACTAGCTTTTTAAAGCCATAAACAATCAAGTGTCATAAAAATTATATCAAAAATTAGCGACAGTGTAACAATGTTTAGTTTCGTAATATTCATTTATTTAGGCATAACTTTTCCCTTTGACATGAACTTAATTCAGAATGGGCTCTCAAAATAGGGCATTGTTACAAATTGGGCAAAAGTCAAGGGCAATACCGTCAAAATGCACTTTAACAACCCGGGTGACATTGAGCTTAAGTCGATTTTTTCTGTAAAATATTTTTACAGCGAACACACATAATGTCATTCTTTTTTAAGAAATACATGTCTTATGACTTAATATGATTATTAGACTGTATATATCTTTTTTTTAAACAACCTACACAATATATTATTATTATAACCATAAGTTATGATAAGTGTTCAATTTCATCAGTGTATACTTAGGGAAAATAAAACCATTAGTGCTAACATTGGCTCTATTATCTTATTGACAGAAAAGTACTCTCCAAGACACCCCAGACACTTACCAAATTCATGATTAAACATTTATAATTGCTAAATTTTGGAAAACCTTAAGTAAATTTGCGTATTAACTATTTCATATTTGAGGATTTTGAAAATTATGGACCCGAACGTCTGGTGTGTTTCGTCCCAATATCAGTCTGCAAAACTAAGTTTTTTGTCTTCATAGCCAATGTGGCTATGAATCTTTGAAAATGTCATAGCCAGAAGAGTTTCATGTCCAGAAAAAATAATTTACAGTGACATTATTATGAAAGTAATATCAACAGTCGTTATATATCAATTGCAATTGGGGGGGGGGGGGGGGGTAAGATTGCATACTAATCAGTATCCCAGGTTTTAAACTTTTATTCCATCACATCTGACACTGAGAGATTTTTACAATATAATATTTTGAAATATTATTTTCATTATTTATGATATGAATGATAAACACTGTTACGGTTATTTCGTTATTTCAAAGCTATTGTAATAAAGACATTTAAACGTTTTACTTAATGTATAAAACCCCTCGCACTATTATTTTATTTATCGGCGTAGAATACAAGTTCAGTTTACCAAAAGTATTACTTTTAAATAGGCGAGCCAGACTTTACACTCTCTATAATATCTAATGGATATGACTAATGATAGAAAACTAAGGGAAGTAATTAAGCGTTGTCACTGTAAGAATTTACACCTGGAATGCGTAATTGATTATAACATGTAATTGGTTTATTTGCTCTGAATTTTTTTCATTGCAATTCAGGCAATATATATTCAATTTTTCTATCGCTAGTGCCGAGATTTCATCGCATTGGCAATCAGGCTTTGGGTTAATTTTGCAGACTGCCCAATATTACAGAAAGTAAACTTGTGAACTTCTGGATGAAGCACAATAATTACATTAATTAATAATTGCTTATAAGTAGGGTATAAGAAAAGATGTGTTAGTCAGAAACACAATGCCCCCTTCTGCACCACTTTGAAGCCATATATTTGACCTTTGACCTTGAAGAATGACCTTGACATTTCACCTGTCAAAATTTGCAGGTCCATGAGATAGACATGCATGCCATATATCAAGTTGCTATCTTCAAATTTGCAAAAATATTGACCAATGTTAAAGTTTTCGGACGGACAGATAGACTGACAGAGAGACAGACAGTTCAAAAACTATATGCCACCCTTTGAGGGCATAAAAAGGTTCCCATACGTCTTTCTCTTACAGTAGGTCATATTGAAATAATGCTTATGACCAGAAGTTACAAATTTTACTTACTGTTAATGTTTTGTCGACTCGTACCGTGTTTCCGGGACTCATCAGTTGGAGAAACACCATCAACTTGAGTCAACAGAACAACTTTAAAACTGCTAAATAACTTCTAAACTAACAACAAGAATTTTAAAGCGAGATTATACGATTTTGTTAAATATCTATGAATTTATATAAAATGTGTAAAAAACATATTATATATAATACATATATTTCAATATCAAATAAAATTAAAGTTAAGAAGAACAGGAAAAGAAACTACGCTGAGGCTGATATTTGGGCCATTTACCAGGCCTTTTACCTGGTGCGCTGACTGCGATGTAGTTTTTCTTGGGTGAAAAGTCGCCTGTAAATCGCAAAATAACGCATAACAAATGCTAAATGTAAACATCGATTGGAAATGTTTCATTAGTATGTTTATATTCCTACTCACATAAATTGTGTTCTCCCCCATCTGTGTTTACACGGGCTTTGGACCGTTCCCTGAGAACAAAGCGTTCACAGGAAGCCACATTAAGGAGTGACACATCGGCACCTCCCCACCCTCGAACCGAAACTCTGAGTTCGGGGGTGTCTTACCCGTCGTTGTTGATTTGACCTAGTTTTTAACCCTATTTGAACTAAATAAACCACCAATCCAGATATCATCAAGATAAACATTCCGGTTAAATTTCATAAAGATTGGATGAAAACTGTGACCTGTATTGTCTACACAAGGTTTTTCTATCATTTGACCTAGTGACCTAGTTTTTGACCCCAGATGACCCAAATACAATCCCAACCCAGATATCATCAAAATAAACATTCTCATCGAATTATATATGAAAACTGTGACCTCTATTGCCTACACAATGTTTTTCTATTATTTGACCTAGTGACCTAGTTTTTGACCCCAAATGACCCAAATACAATCCAACCCAGATTTCATCAAGATAACATTCTGACTTAATTTCATACATATTTGATGAAAACATGTTGACATATAAGTTGTAAATATATGTGTTTAGACGATGTACAATGTGCAAGTCTTGAATAAAAAAGTCTGTCTGTCTGTCTGTTTGTCTGTCTGTGACCTCTATTGTTTACACAAGGTTGTTCTATTATTTGACCTAGTTACCTAGTTTTTGACCTAGTGACCTAGTTTTTTACCAGACAACCCTAAAACAATCCCAATCCAGATTTCATCAAAATAAACATTTTGACCAAATAAGACTGGATTGAAACTGTGACCTCTACTGTTTACACAAACTGTTGAGAGACGCACGCACGGACGCCAGACAACACACAATCACATACAGTACAGGCAACGTGTACTTTGACAAACGCCACTCGTTGCAGTGTTCATTTTACGGTGTTCGCTTAAACAGATAAGTGTGATAGAAACGCAAAAATCACAACATTCGCCATATCTCTAAACTATCAAATGAATTTCTGCATGTTTCTATTTAAAGATTTGATGTAATAAGCGCCCAATCAGAACAGGTGTATTGCAACATTCGTAAATCACCTGACGCCTAGTGTGCGCTTTGTGTAGAGTTCATGTTCTGTTACAAATTGTAGCCACAAATAAATACATGTATATATGCCCATGATATTTTCATTTTCTTTGTTCTGAACCATAAAAAGCGCGCAAAAATTGGCATGGGTGTATTTATTTTTGACACAAAATCTTTGTAGCGCAGACAACATTGGGATCTTTTAATTTCGATTTAAAGTTTCGTAGTGAATTTCTTCCTAAGTACCGGGGTAGCTTGCGAATTATTTGGAATTGACATTTCATCTGAATAAAATAAAAATCAAACACGCTGTAACACGCTATATTTAGATTTCATGCAACATGTACAAGTCATTTTCTGGAAATCGGGAAAAATGAAACCCAATTTTGTGAAAACAAAAAGGGCAATTGCATTGATTAACACCATAAAAGTTAATAGTATTGATCATCTAAATGCTTAGTTTCAGTTTCCGACTTAACGTACTGCCCGAGTTTAAGTACACATAAAAAATGTGCACATAATATCAACATGTACATAAAGTATATGATTTTATTTTGTACATGTACATTTAAAACGTGTGAATGACTCTCACAGACAGGTGTTTACGGTGGCTGCGCAGCATCGCGGTGATCACGGGTGTTCCCGTTTACGATAGCGTGCAATCGCGGCAATTTCAGGTGTTCGCCAAACACCGCGGTCAGTAGTGTGTCCGCCCCCCCCCCCCCCAAAAATGTCACCCATTGGGACAATTGAACACCGCGGACACGCGTTTCTGTCAAAGTACATATTGCCTGTACTGTGAGCTCACCATGTAACTTTGTGACAGGTAAGCTAAAAATAGAGTAAATCAGGTCCGTGAAGCAAAGTTTACATGTAATTTTATAGGAAGGGCTACCATCACGAAACCCAAAATACTGCCACACTTTTTATTTTAGCTTCATAGGCGCATCTGATTATTACAATTTTTCGGCCACAACTTTTTCAGCCATTTTTACTCTTTGTCGGAAAGTAGACTGTTACCCGCTTATTGATTGGATGACCAAAGTAATAATTAACCAAATCGCGCGTCGTTATTTCAGGTAAAGATAAAACATTGACCTTTCTGTATCAAATAGTCAGAGAGCAGGGCACTCTACTATCTATGGCTATATATTAAAGAATTAAATCGAATTTAGTAGGATTGGCATCGTAATCAAATCGATGCATTTAATTATAGTTATAACTCGTATTAGCTGCTCAGTGGCAGGGGTATCAACGGGCGCCATCCGATTCAATGTTCCTAGGCTCGGCTTATATCACCTTATCGGGCTTCTTCTCCCATTTGTAGTTTAAAAATCCGAGTGTCACTTGTGTTCGGAGGCACAGCACTTAAAAAAAATTCCGAGTGTCACATGTGTTCGGACGCACAGCACTTTAAAAAAAATCCGAGTGTCACATGTGTTCGGAGGCACAGCACTTTAAAAAAATCCGAGTGTCACGTGTGTTTGGAGGCACAGCACTACAAAAAATCCGAGTGTCACTTGTGTTCGGAGGCACAGCACTACTATTTACGTAAAACATTAAATAACATTGACAAAAAAGATGATTTCTCCATTGCAACACAGACGCTCTATGCATTTAATACATAAAGTGCCTCGCCGATGATGCTAACGGTGCGTGCATAAAAATCGCACTCCGTTAAAAACGTTGACGTGGCTAAAAAACGTTCCTCCAGTACAGTTTTAATTTTATCGCGATTTTTTTATTTTGGCTTTTAATTTTGAATATAATGATGTAGGGTCGCTGCAAAATAATAGGCCCCGTTGGGGAACCGTAACCACAACATTATTTTGAACCCCGTTGATGCTGCACCCTGTAAATGTTATTAGCAATTTAACAATTGATCAGTTATACAATTTTATTTCACGGTCAAAGAATTATTCCATTTCTGATATTGCTTGCAAATGCTATTTTACTTAAAATTAAGAAAATCAACTGACAAAAGCCTTAAAAACAAGAATATCAGTGAAACTGATGGATGCTCCCCGATGACGGGCTTTGTCAATCTATGTGTTAAAAACCACCTAAAAAAACTATTATAAGCCTTGGTGACCTTGACCCCAGTGACCTCATCAAAAGGTAGAGGTCCATGCAAGGTACCTACATGCCAAATATGAAAGAGATCAGTAAAGAATTGAAGGTGCTATGAGAAACTGTTACAAAAGTGTGACAGAAGAATCTATTATTAGCCTCAATGACCTTAACCCCAATGACCTCAAACCTCATCATAAGGTAGAGGTCCATGCAATGTACCTTCATGCCAAATATGAAAGAGATCTGTTAAGAAACTGTAACAAAAGAGTGACAGAAAAATCTATTATTAGCCTCAGTGACCTTGACCCCAGTACCTTCAAACCTAATCAAAAGGTAGAGGTCCATGCAAGGTACATACGTGCCAAATATGAAGGAGATCGGTTTGTTATTGAAGGTGCTATGACAAACTGTAAAAAAAGTGAGACATTAGAATCTATTATTAGCCTCAGTGACATTGACCCCATTGACCTCAAACCTCATCATAAGGTAGAGGTCCATGCAAGGTACCTACATGCCAAATAAGACAGACACACAGATTGTTTTATTGACGTAAACTTTACAGTTTTTTGTCATTTACAAAATAGTTATACAAAGCATTAAGTCAATGTGAGAACAAATAAGAATATTTAAATATCATATTGATCGCGTAAAGATCATATAACACTGTATTATGTGAATTGGGAATAAGACATCAATTTGGGAATAAATTGTGTTTTATCAAAAGTGCATAATATGCAGTTTTATATGATGCATTTTTTTAGTTTTACAAATTATACTTAAAACATATACTTGCATATATAATAGCATCATTAAAATTGTATATACTTCAAAACTGGATTTCTTATTAATAAAAAAAAAAACTCATTAAATGATACTGTGTCCATGCCGCGCATGCACACGGTTTCAAAATACACTTTAAATGATACAAATTCAATCACTGTTAATGAAAAAGTCATGGAAAATTTCTTATTAAGCTTAAATTATAGATAATGTATTACAAAATATATGTAGATCATGAAATGAATAGTTTTGTTTGAGAAAATCACCAAAATGATGTCCATTCGCAGTTTGATGTCTTATTCCAAATTCACATAATACAGTGTTATATTCATACATACATGAATTTAATAAAGAAGTTGAACATAATAAAGATTTGTTTTACAATTATTAATAATAAAAAATAAATAAATGTATTCATGTTTCGCCAGATTAACATATACTGATGATGAAAACAATTATTTGTTATTAACTTTCATAGAAATATTGGAAATATAAGAAAGAGATTGGTTAAGTTTTAAAGGTGCTATGAGAAAATGTAACAAAAGTGTGACAGAAGGAAGGACAAACTGGCAACTATATGCTCCGCCGAAATTTTATTTCGGAAAGCATAAAAACTAATTACTAGAGAACATTATATTTACAAAACACAACAACATTAATCTAACAGTATTTACAATTTACATGCAATAATATATTAATAATTAATATCCAATGCTAACACAAACCTAATCAAACATCATGTATATTTACATAACACACAACATAAACTTTCATGTAACTCAGCACCCTTCAATCCCATGAAGATGCTTTTCCGTTATCCAGCATTTTCCAGCATATATCGAGGGTAAAGTAAGATTGAAATCATGGGTCGGAGTGGGCCGACAAGATACAGGTTATAAGTAGTTTATTTATGTTTTGATACAAATTTCCTATGTTTATTTCGACAACCTATTTATTGGGATTGTTATTGCTTGACATGTTTGTAGATATTTTGTTTTTTGTTTATTTGTTAAATAGATTTGACAATGGTAATATCAGATTTATGTAAAAATTGTTGATTTTATGTGCCTTTCAACAGATGCAGCCAGAGCAGGGCGAATAGACAAGAAGCCGATGACGCATGTCGAGGGACCTGTCATCTATGCCCTGCTCGGCGACACCTCTCGTGGCTATTGTTGATGGGTCAGAGTGGGCTGACAAGATACAGGTTATAAGTAGTCTATTTATGTTTTGATACAAATTTCCTATGTTTATTCCGACAACCTATTTATTGGGATTATATTTGTTTGACATGTTTGTAGATATTTTGTTTTTTGTTTATTTGTTAAATAGATTTGACGAAGATGATTCATCCATTGCGTTGCAGGCTCTCTTTGCATTTAATACGTAAATCTCTGATATGATGGTGAACATGATTTTGTCTGTAATATCAGATTTATGTAAACAAAATTGATTATATGTGCCTAGCAGTTGTATGTTAGGTGCCTACATACATGCATGTACTCATGTTTTCTGAATATAATTTGTTCCATAAGAGACATAGCTTTTATTTCCCAGATGTAATTTTAAGTTATAAATGCAATTGTCGTTCATAGATTAAAACAATGGCACATTCTTCAAGTGGTGTTCTCACTGTATTTATGGAAAAATTTTGTTGTTCTGTTTCCTCTAAATTTCCGTGGCACAATTGAACACGCTCATCACTGTAAAAAATATAGTGATTATTATCAACACACCCAACAGTAGTGTAGTGTTGGTGGTGATGATTGACAGACGCTTTGAACTCATAGGTCTCGTTGTTAATAAAAATGTTATTATCAAGAGAGATTCTCTTTTGTGCACTACGATGAATATTTATTATCAGGAGACTGGGCGGTCTGACCAATTCACGTTTGACATCATGTAACTTTTCACCACAATGTTCACAATTAAGCAATTTCTGTTCTATTAGCCATTTGTTAATGCCCTCTTGTATACGTATTTGTGTTTCTTCTAGATCTACAAGATTGATTAAGATTCTTTGGGATCGGAATTGTTCTTTGATTTTTGAGGAACTGCAACTTTGACATGTTTTTGTAGTTTTGACAGTTCCCTTGTGAATTTGGCAATCGTATGTTTGATCAAGACGGTCAAAAAGTTTAACAAGGAACTCATCCGCATCGTGTTCTATTCCTAGGCGCCAACCAGGGAGCAGGGACTCTGTTAGTTTTATAATTGGCATTTTAGGGAGATCCCTTAGGGGTAAATTGTGATGCCGATAGGCACGATTTACAATCTCATTCAGTGCACAAAGAGGACAAATCTCATTTTGAAGGTGGTAACCAGAGCATTGCTGGTGCAAGTATTGACACTCCCTTAAGAAGGCATCAAAACTTCTGGTATGGCAAAGAGCTATAATTGGGGCATTCAAAAAGCACACATTATTTCCACTGTTTTGCAAACCTTTAAATGTTTGTCTGGAAATATCAGGTCGAGTTTTTAGGGACAGCAAATTTTCATTAGGTATGGGATAAAGAGGTGACAATTTTTGTTTTGGGGGTTGGTAATTTCCTTTTCTTAATGTCACATGATGGGCCTCCAAGAGATAACTTATCGTCAAATTGTCTTTTTAAAACCTTTGGTTTAACAGATTTGTTCTTTTGGTAATTAGTCAAGGTTTCATAATCCTCTTGACTTATGTGTGGTGCTGCTTCAGCTACCAGATATTCCTGGGTTTCGATCAACTTTTCAAGCACTCTCATAATAACATTTGTATCGGTGTCTATAACATAAGTTGCACGATGCGAATCAGTTCCTCTTTGTCCTTTTTGATACTTAACCTTTTTGCAAAAGCTTGATCTATGATACTGTCTGCCAAATCATTATAATGAGTAGTCCAAAATGGGTCGCCACAGTTTTTATGTCGGTACATGCGTTCAGACTTAACTTTTACGGCTTCTTCAAATGCTTGTGCATCAAGAACATTTTCCTTAAGCCTTTGTACTTTAAGGTCCATGTAATTTGGAAAAGTACGTATATGAAGATGGGCGGGACTTCTAACCCTAGAAATGGCAACCAGGAATATGCCAGGCACATGAAACCAGCCATCCAGATCAACTTCAGCCAATGGGAAATTAGCTCCTTGTCCTTTAAAACTTGTTGCTGCATCTCCTCCTTCGAGTGGCAAGGCGATTCTAATCAAGGGTATGTTTGACTTTGTCTTCCCAGCTTTTTGTTTGTAACTTTCAACAGGAGGAATTGGGACATAATTTTCGCATCCTGGTAATCTTAAAATATTTGGGCCCGAGTAATTGGAAGCTTCTATTACCATAAAATCAGGCATTTCTGGTGGGTTACTAGGACCCTGAAACTTACAGGTCATGTGTACGCCTGAAGGAAACTCATCAACAGTATCCTTACAATAAGGAACATCATCAACAGAAAGCAATACACTCTTTGGGGGAATCTGCTGTACTTTTCCACATGTATCAATTGGTTTTGTAGTAATGCAGTCCTGTAATTCTCCTGTTTTCAAATCTGCACTAGTTAAAGAAGCAACAATGCTGTCCCTGTTATATATTGGTCCCACCAAAGTATGTAATGATCCATTGTAGAGACCTATACTTGGAGCAATGTTACGTAAGAGCATGACTCTCATTCCCCTGCATGCGTGCCAGCTGGGTGGGGCACCTTCAAATTCTTTTGCAGACATTGCTCTCAGCTTGTTTTCTTTTGCTGCTGGACGATGTATTGAGTCGATTCGCATTATCGGAATTTCCTGTTATTTTGTGATGTCTGAGAAGAGCTTTTGCGTTTTCAGACTCAACAGTTGACCTATTTTCATGGTTTTTTGAATGAAATGATACCCATGGATGATATGTGCACTGTTCCACTTCCCGTCCATCTTCATATCACGTTCTGTTGCACAGTTTTTCCTAAGGAATAGCATTTCTTTTCCCTGCATTTTTTACCATACCTCATATTGACAAGCACTTTTTCCAGTGAAACATTGACTAATGGGATCACATCTGTTCTTTGACTTCAGTCAAAAACACAGCATCAAATTGGCCCAGCATCAGATCTTTCCGACAAGCAGTAATATCATCTGATAAAAGACGATCTTTAGGCGATGTTAAGGATTGCCATTTGTCATAGTTTGGTATTGTTTGTAACGGTGGAAATTTGAAGACCTGTCTAAACCTTATCAAACCATTAATAGAAAGGAACTGCATTTTTTGTTTTCATGCGTGTACGAACGAGCGCTCCAGAGAGGTTTCAGCTGCAATCGGAAGAATCTGTGCTGGGTCCCCAATAAGAACAATGCCAATATTGTCGAGATCAATGTTGCACTGAATCAGTCGTTCAGTTACAAAGGCAAACATCTCTCGTGACAACATGGAAAACTCATCACAATGAGGAGAAAGAATTTTTTGGGGTCAAAATTGAGCATAAGTCTGGAATATGTGGCAGATGTTTCTTCCAGATGCAAATCTTTTTCATTTAGATGGACAGGTATACAAAAAAAGTCGATGCAAAGTCTCTGAACTTGAAGTACATTTGACTTGATGCAGCTCCTGTGGGAGCTGCAAGTTTGATTCTGTCTGTCCAAGTGCTTACCTGTGCATCTGAATCAGGGTTAGATTGTAAGAGGCTTATTACACTGCTTATAATGCATTTTAGTGTCCAGCTTTTTCCAGTACCTGGATTGCCCATTAGAATGAGACGCAAGGGGTTTGGGGGAGGTGCTTGTTTATTTTTTTCCCAATTTAATCTAATTTTAACATAATCAACAACAATGTCATGAGCCATCTTTTGTTTATCATTTAATGAAGATGCTTCAAATGAATTACTTGACAAAACTCCTTGTGTGTTTGTGAGATTTGAAATATGAGCATGTATTTCAGCCATAGAAGGTATAACATTCTCTCCTAGCCAGCTCTTCATAAAATCAACACCTTCAGGATTGGCTAAAACGTCAGAATCACTGAAACATGGCTTGGAATCTATGCCCTGCTGCGGGGCAGACCGCAAGCGATCAACGGGGTTTTGATAAAACTGTTCATTTCCGGGGCGTGCTATCGGTTTGAAGCGGAATCGTAATTACTGCTTTTAATTTGCTAAGATTAGTGTCATCAGTTGCATCTACTGCACAAGCTTGCTGGTTTTCTTCGACATCTTCGTCTGAGGATGAATCTGAATCAGAGTTGTTGTTTCGAGGAAGATGGTGATGTTTCCAAAATTTGTATGCCCATGGTGGAAGTCCATTACCACCAAGAAATGTTTGATTGAATAGATCAATCCAAGCTTTCTTTAAAGATTCTGCATCTTCAGCAATTGGTGAGAAGTCAGTAGTTTTGTGGCAAGGAATCTTCCAAAGGCAGAGTGTTCTACAATAGTGCCAATATTGTTTTCCACGGGGATTTGCCATTCTTATACCATGGCAAGGTATGAGCTTTAATGGCATTCAATCTGCCATTTCTTGCAGTACTTCTTCTTTTAAATTGTAAGAATCTTTCCCCCCCATCATTGGATTTAATTTCTTAACATCAAACAAGTCACAAAACTGATGTAACACATGTTGCATTGTATCTCTGCCTTCAGTTTTGGCGACTCTTTGCCACATTCGATGAAAACAGCTGTTGTGCCATGTCGCCCATCAAATTGTTTAATGAGAGGTGGGAGAATGTAATCTTCGCCATCTTTTTTATCATAGTCAGTTCTCAGCAGAGACAAACCAGATACACTGCAACTTTTGATGTTAACATTTGAAAGAACATGTGGGATATTTTGATTGAGGTGAGTGCCTGAAGATAGATGTTGTGCCAGCAATTGCATGGCTATTGTACATTTTTTGGAACAGCACCTTGATTTATTGGTTCACCATCTTGCAACTTCTCCATTGCAGTTATGAGCACTTCGTTAGATGTTTTAGTGGGAATTGCATCTTAAAGGCATATTTAGTTACATACTCTGTAGCAGAGTCACCAGTATCTGAAAAGAACTCAAGATTTAAGTCCTGCACCCTATTGTCTTTATTTTGGCAACAACTGACCTCTATTACTGGAGGTTTTCTGAGAAAACTCTGGCACAACAGCTTTGTCATCAGCATTGCTAAGAACATGCAGAATCTCAAAAGGATCATGACCATTAAACCATTTGTCGTTACATTCAAACTGAAGTTGAAAAATTTTCTTATTGTGTTTGTCAGGCTCAATGGTGGGTACTTTATTCATTGGTTGCGGTTTTCCGCCTTTTACAGGTAATAACCTCTGTGGACTGTTTATTCCAGTTTCCTTGCATGTCGATTGCTTTTTCTTAACCACTGCACATTTATCTGTCTTGGAAGGCTGATCGTTTTATTCCTGTATGACCTAAGTGGCGACATGTTCCATTGACAACAGTCACATATATTGTGTCCAATGTTGAAAAATCACCGGTTGTGAGGGCATTGTCTATCACACTTGCCATGTTCAGTCTGCAGATGGCGGAGGTCCTTTCATAGATGAAATCAAATGTCTTGTTTTTAACCATCTGCTAGTAAACCTGCATTCCAGTTGGTGTAGAATGGTCGCATATATTCAATGTAATCCTTCCTAGCATGATCCCAACAGTCGAGTACCCTAGTACGGATAGTGTCCCTGAACAAGAGGATTGTCGAGATCTTGGCCAGTATTTAAACATTCGTCTTTGGCACTCTGAAGGCAGTTTTGTATATTTAGTTTCAAGCTGTCCATGTGCTGACTGAATTCACGACTAAAATACAGCCTATGAGCATGTGGATTGGCATTTGCAAACCCATTCAAACCGTGTAAATAGGCATCACCATCATATCTAATTCTAGATAAAAACGTTGTGTCCAGCTCTGCCATCAATGCGCACATAACGATACGATGCTTGGATACTGTAGTACGTTTCTTCGCCGACCTTCCAAAAATTCTTGGTCACTCTGGATGGAGAGGGTCTCTGTACCTGGACAGACTTTGTGAATTGCCGGGTGATGGTTATACGGTGGAGCACGAGTCTGGAACAGCATAATTGACATTGGCATTTTGTCTTTCGCCAAGGAACACTTTCTTTCCCAATCCCGTTGAACAGCTATTGCATCATCCCTTGACCTTTTCCAGAATGGAGCTGTATCCGGTATTGAGGACTTGAACATCATTAGGTTTGATACAGTCCAGTCACGAAGCTCTGCATTTTGCATTAAATCCTCTTTACAGGTATTCCAGTTGTTTCAAAGGCATCACTTTCAGAGCGAGCTTGCTTTCCCTTGC